>NC_133326.1:60963142-61248142 GCF_042186555.1 Aquarana catesbeiana | reverse complement strand
TAAACTCCTGGTCTGACCTACCCACTAGCTTTTAGTATCATTTGATGTTCACGAGGATCATTACGAAACCCACCCACTGTCCCTCTCATTCATGCTCATTTTTACTACAATTCCTATAGCGTGATGGGAATTATAGTAACTATAGTTTATAGTTACAGCAGCTGTGATCACTGAAAAGACATGATGTTGGTGATACCATACTACCGCCTCCAGGTGCCCGGGTAGAGCTGCAGTACCTAAAACAAGTGATGACCTCACAGAGGTTATTAAGGTCATTTATTCTAAAGATAAATTGGTTACAAAAAAAAGATACAGATGTTCAACTTTTGTCCAGGAAAGGAAGTATGGGTGACAATTCATAAATAACCCGGAGTTCAGCTTTAAGAAGTAACAAAGCTTAAACTGATTAGTACATTTACCCCTCTCCTCAGTGCAGCTCATGTTACCATACCGGATATACCATGAAGCCACTTCAATACCAGACACTTTTACCCCCTTCCTGCCCAGGCCAATTTTCAGCTTTCAACACTGTAATGCCCCGTACACACGGTCGGATTTTCCGATGGACAATGTCCGATCGGAGCGTGTTGTCGGAAATTCTGACCGTGTGTAGGCTCCATCGGACATTTTCCATCAGATTTTCCGACACACAAAGTTGGAGAGCAGGAGATAAAATTTTCCGACAACAAAATCCGTTGTCGGAAATTCCGATCGTGTGTACACAAATCCGACGGACAAAGTGCCACGCATGCTCAGAATAAATAAAGAGATGAAAGCTATTGGCCACTGCCCCGTTTATAGTCCCGACGTACATGTATTACGTCACCGCGTTTAGAACGATCGGATTTTCCGATAACTTTGTGTGACCGTGTGTATGCAAGACAAGTTTGAGCCAACATCCGTCGGAAAAAATCCTAGGATTTTGTTGTCGGAATGTCCGAACAAAGTCCGACCGTGTGTACGGGGCATAACACTTTGAATGACAATTGCGCAGTCATGCAAGACTGTACTCATATGAAATTTTTATCAGATTTTTTAGACAAATAGAGTTTTCTTTTGGTGGCATTTAATCACAGATAGGTGTTCATTTTTTGGTAAATAACTGAAAAAAAGACTTTTTAATTTTCTTGGTTTCCATTATAACATTTTGCAAAGAAGTAATTTTTCTTCTTCGCTGACTTGCATTGATGAGGCTGCACTGATGGGCACTGACATGCGTTGCTGAGGCAGCACTGATGAGGCTGCTCTGATGGGCACTGATGAGGCAGCACTGATGGGCACTGATGTGCGCTGATGAGGCAGCACTGATGAGGCTACACTGATGGGCACTGACATGCGTTGCTGAGGCAGCACTGATGAGGCAGCACTGATGGGCACTGATGTGCGCTGATGAGGCAGCACTGATGGGCACTGACGTGCGCTGATGAGGCTGAACTGAGAGGCACTGATGAGGCTGTACTGACGAGCGCCGATGAGGCAGCACCGATGAGGCAGCACCGATGAGGCAGCACTGACCTGCACTGATGAGGCTGCACTAATGAGACAGCACTGATGGGCACTGATGAGGCTGCACTGACCTGCACTGATGAGGCTGTACTGATGAGTAGGCACTGATAGGTGGCACTAATAAGCTGAACTGATGGGGCTGCACTGATAATCAGGACACTGGTTATCAGCGTTAATGCTGCACTTACTATGCCCCCAAAGATCAGCTCCCCTTTTCCCATGTCTCCACAGCACACAGCAGTCAAAGAGTGTGCCCATGGGAGGATGTCCTCCGAGAAATGTAGAGCCGCACTGCAGCTGTGTATAAGCTATATGTCAGGCAGTAAGCGGTTAAAGCTTATAGTAAGCTATAAAAAAGGGTTATATCCCTAAAGGTGTAGATTGTTCATATATATAGCAAATATTAGCTACATGGTTTTTAAAGCTGAGCCCTGGGATAAGCAGTGATGTCAATATACAAGAAACATGTGTAGTCTAACTTACATTTTGGTGTGTTTGTATATTTCTTCCAGGTTAGTGGAGTAATCTAGCCTATAACGTCTCCTCTGTTCAGGAGCTCACTGCTACTCGCTCTCCCTGTGCAGGGTGATTGGCCTTGACTCCACCCCTTCCTGTAGTTGTCTGCAGGCAGCCTGTTGTGGGCGGAGCTGATGGGCCATGTGCACCCCAGCAATGATGTCACTGCTATATTTTAAATGGTAATACCAGGGTTTGCAAAAGAATTTGGTGCACACAAAGTCAATATACTTTGTGGCTATTCAGAAATAAATGAACCCCTTGTTCACATTGACTGCATCTTTAAAATTGTGTGACTTCATCAAAGCCACATTTCAGTGCGACTTGGAAGACATCTGTGCGGCTTCATGCACAGATGTCTATGCAAGTCGCACCCCAAATCAGCAAAGGTAGAGCAGGGACTACTTTTTCAATGCGGCACCACAAAGTCAGCGCTGCACCAATTTGAACAGTGCAATTGCCAGCAATAGGGTGCGACTTGTCATGCGATGTGACCTGTCAAATCGCATAACAAGTAGCTCCAATGTGAACGAGGGCTCAATGATCGTTTTGTGCTGAGAGTTCAGCTTTAAACAGCATGGTTTATCTGTTAATTAGGTCATTGTACATGCAGAAAGAAAGGGACATGTGTCTTTAACATTATTCCAAAGTCCAAAGTCTAAAAATTACACAAGTCTTGTCTTAAAGAAATGATATTTTTCCTCATCTCAGAAAGAACACCAACTGCTTTTAGGTTTCTGGTTTTAAGAAAACAATTATGTTGCAACTTCCGCATAAAGCAACTGGACTGGAATGACATGTTTTTCATGTGTTTTTCTATTTTCATCAGTCAGCTGTGAAAGACGGCGTCCTTATCAAATGCCGCATGGGTCACACGCTACCCAATACACCAGTGCAGGCTGCATGTACATATATATATGTGTGTGTATATATGTCAGATGTGTGTGTATATATCTCTATATATATGTCAGATGTGTGTGTATGTATGTGTATATATATATATATATATATATATATATATATATATATATATATATATATATATATATATATATATATATGTGTGTGTGTGTGTGGGTATATATCTATATATATCTATATATGTCAGATGTGTGGGTATATATCTATCTATATATTAGAAAATTGATGACTCGTGCTTAAACAAACTACAATGTGTATAACTGAAAAATATTCCCAACCTCATTGAGAACAAAAAACAAGAAAACATATAAGCATATAGTGATATATGACAAAAACAGGTGCAGGGTTTGAAAAGTGATCCAACCTCCCCTTAAACAAATATGAAAAAAATATATATATATATATAATGATATATCAAAACATTAGTACAAAAAACATGAACGTGAAAAGCTGCAATATATGATGCAAGCAAATAAATAAATTAAACATAATGAAAAAGAAGTCCATATATAAGAACACCCAAAAGTGATGTAACAATCCAAGATTGTCCGATTGTATGAAATCCCAGGTGTATGGGTCCATCATCATAGATAAAGTGCCTGGCCGCTTACCAGAACCCCATGACCCCCCGTTACAGAGGGTCTAAATGGGCTGTGAAATCCTACTACTCCGGACCGCCAGGGAGTCAAGATGGAAGCTGGAATGGGATATCAGGAACTGTGGTGCAGATGGATGGATCCACAGGGAAAAAAGGCTCAGCCCTCAGCGGAGTAATATCATCATAAAGGGAAAACAGAAGAGGGCTCCGATAGTGTAAAATCAGATGATATTTATTTAAAAGTATAGTAAACACTCACATATAAAATTAGGAAAAACGTCCTCTGAAGAAAGACAGTCTGTGGCACCGGCCAGATGTTCACAGACAGCCCGTCCTGCTGGAGTTACAACGACAGTGGGAAGTGACACGATGACACCGCTCAGCCCTACGCTGCGTTTCGCAAGAGAATTGCGTCTTCCAGGGGCACTATCTATATATATGTCAGATGTGTGTGTGTGTATGCACATTTCTATCTAGCTATCTACGTATACTAGGCTTCTTGCACACTGTACTGATTTATGAGCATCAGACATTTACAGGCAGAAAAAACGCAAGGTTGGGCTGTATATCACTTGCGCGCAGCGGCGGCCCGTCCATTAAGGGCGCCCAGGTGCCGCCCTCTCTTTCCTCACCACCCCCTATATGCATAATGGATAGAGTCATGCATAGCATGACTCTATCTATGGCCGCCTAGGCCACCCCCTATTCATGTGTCTGGCCCCTTTCAGGGCACCGGGTGCCTGAATTACAGAGGCCAGGTTTTTTTTTTTTGAAGCACCCGATTAGAGCCATAGGTTTTAATAGGCTTCAAAATAGGGTGGGCTCGAGTCGCAGAGGATGTGTCCTGAGCCCAAGCAGGTGTGTTACAACAGCGAATGAATATTCGCTGTTGAAACACTGATTCTCAATCCGGCCAATCAGAAGAGAGTGTGAGACCCGTTTTTCGATTGGCCGAAAAGAGAAGACTCCTGATTGGCCGCCGAGGAGGGAGGAAACGGAAGACCAGGAGAACGGGAGGCCTCCGTGGAGGGGAAGCCACCAGTGGTGGGGTAAATGCTACCTACCTACCGACCGTGGCGGGGGTGGCATACTGTTTGCCAACGTCCACCCCAAAATTTTTTTTTTTTCACCGGTCACCACTGCTTGCGCACATTTGCGAGTATGCACACCCAAGCAGAAAGCATGGCATTTGCGCGTATTTGCAAGTAAACACGCAAACATGCTGACCTTGATTTCTGTAATTTTTTTTTACTGATCAATATGCAGCACATGTTTACTCATCTGTGTGTACAGGCACATTGAAAACAATGGGTTGCATTTAGATTTAAATGCCTGTATGCCTGAAAACTGAGTGTTTTCAGGCAGCGGTGTGCAAGAATCCCTATAGTTGTAGGAAAAACTTTGTGATTCCATGGGCCATACATCTTTGCTGCCTTGACTATTCCCGGAAAATTGCTTGGATGTATAAAAATGCATTGTTTGCAAAACAGCTTCCACATATGGATTGGTCCCGATTTACTAAAATATAAGGAAAAGCAATGATAACAACATTGAAACAGAAATAAACTATCCTCTCCTTTACAGCCAAGGAAGATGCCATCTTTCCAAATATTTTATTTAAGCCACAAGAGGCAAATCCAGGTTATTACATCAATATATGTAATCAATAACACTACTAATAGATTTAAATGGAACAACATAAATCAGAAGGTTATTTCAGAGTACGCGGAACAGTCTCAGCGTATGGAAGCTGCCATCTTAGCCTTTGTTTGATCTGCAGTTGCCATGGTGCTGCGCATGTAATAGTTACGACACCAGACATTTCAAGGCTTGAGAGTTTGGTTGGGAGCACAAGCAACTGTTATGCCTCGTACACACAATCGGACTTTCCGACCACAAAACCGTGGAATTTTGTTTGAAGGGTGTTGGCTCCAACTTGTCTTGCATACACACGGTCACATAAATGTTGGCCAACAATTACGAACATAGTGACGTACTAGACATACTACATGGTTTTTCTGCTCTTTAGCTCCACCCTTTGGGCTCCTTCTGTTAATTTCGTGTTAGTAGAAGTTTGGTGAGTGTTGATTCGCGCTTTTCTGTTTGCATTTTTTATTTTGTGCTATTATTATTATTCTTGATATCACTTGAAAAAAAAAGCCTTTGAAAACTCCATCAGTATCACCAACAAAGCAGCTTTATTATTATCCAATTAAAGAAGAGAATTGTGCGCTGCATTTGGAGATTTCCTAATTCTCCACGTCACGAATGTTAATTCTCCATTACAAGACCGACCGCTTCTGCTTCTGAGCATGCGTGGACTTTTGTGCGACGGACTTGTGTACACACAATCGGACTTTCCGACAACCAAATTTGTTGGCGGAAAATTTGAGAACCCGCTAGTCAACATTTGTTGGCGGAAAGTCCACAGCAAATGTTTGATGGAGCATACACGCGGTCAGACTTTACGCCAAAATCCAATCGTGTGTACGGGGCGTAACATTTATCATTTACATGTTTTAAAATAACTTTTTGGCCTAATGCACACTGGGGCTCTTAGAACAACTTTTCCTGGCAGGGGAAAATCTGCTGCAAAAACTTACTAAGCTGCGTTTTTTTTGAGGTGTGTCAAGAATATGGGCATTTTTTAAAAAAATTTGCTTTTACTCATGTTAGACGCATCAGAAGTTTTTTATGGTCAAAAGCGCCTCTCCTGAATGGACAAGGTTTTCTTTTTTCCTTTAAACGCCAGTAAACACCTATAGACAAAAAAAAAAAAAAAAAAAAAAAAAAAAAAAAGCACAAACACCTATAAAAGCAGTGATTTTTAGCTCAATTTTGCATGAAGCCTTCCGGAAAAAGATCAATGGGTTTAGTTCTGCTTTAAAATGAAATACACTCTGATTTAAAAAGAAAAAAAACAGTAGGAGGACACTGATGTGGGGGAGGGGGCATGGGGGCAGAGGAGGACACTGATGTGGGGGGGGGGGTGAATAGGGTCAGAGGAGGACACTGATGTGGGGGGGGTGAATAGGGTCAGAGGAGGACACTGATGTGGGGGGGGGGGGTGAATAGGGTCAGAGGACACTGATGTGGGGGATGAGTGGGGTCAGAGGAGGACACTGATGGGGGGGTGAGGGGGTCAGAGGAGGACACTGATGTGGGGGTGAGGGGGTCAGAGGAGGACACTGATGTGGGGGTGAGGGGGTCAGAGGATGACACTGATGTGGGAGTAAATGGGGAAGAGGAAGACACTGATGTGAGGGATGAGTGGGGTCAGAGGAGGACACTGATGGGGGGGGGGGAGTGAATAGGGTCAGAGGAGGACACAGATGTGGGGGGTGAATGGGGAAGAGGAGGACACTGATGTGGGGGGGTGAATGAGGGCAGAGGAGGACACTGATGGGGGGGGGTGAATGAGGGCAGAGGAGGACACTGATGTGGGGGGGTGAATGAGGGCAGAGGAGGACACTGATGTGGGGGGGTGAATGAGGGCAGAGGAGGACACTGATGGGGGGGGTGAATGAGGGCAGAGGAGGACACTGATGTGGGGGGGTGAATGAGGGCAGAGGAGGACACTGATGTGGGGGGGTGAATGAGGGCAGAGGAGGACACTGATGTGGGGGGGTGAATGAGGGCAGAGGAGGACACTGATGGGGGGGGGGGTGAATGAGGGCAGAGGAGGACACTGATGGGGGGGGGGTGAATGAGGGCAGAGGAGGACACTGATGGGGGGGGGGGGGTGAATGAGGGCAGAGGAGGACACTGATGGGGGGGGGGTGAATGAGGGCAGAGGAGGACACTGATGTGGGGGGGTGAATGAGGGCAGAGGAGGACACTGATGGGGGGGGGGTGAATGAGGGCAGAGGAGGACACTGATGTGGGGGGGTGAATGAGGGCAGAGGAGGACACTGATGGGGGGGGTGAATGAGGGCAGAGGAGGACACTGATGGGGGGGGTGAATGAGGGCAGAGGAGGACACTGATGTGGGGGGGTGAATGGGGGCAGAGGAGGACACTGATGTGGGGGGGTGAATGAGGGCAGAGGAGGACACTGATGGGGGGGGTGAATGAGGGCAGAGGAGGACACTGATGGGGGGGTGAATGGGGGCAGAGGAGGACACTGATGTGGGGGGGGGGTGAATGAGGGCAGAGGAGGACACTGATGTGGGGGGTGAGGGGGTCAAAGGAGGACACTGATGGGGGGGTGAGTGGGGGCAGAGGAGGACACTGATGGGGGGGTGAATGGGGGCAGAGGAGGACACTGATGTGGGGGGTGAATGGGGCAGAGGAGAACACTGATGGGGGGGTGAATGAGGGCAGAGGAGGACACTGATGGGGGGGGTGAATGGGGGCAGAGGAGGACACTGATGTGGGGGGGGTGAATGAGGGCAGAGGAGGACACTGATGTGGGGGGTGAGGGGGTCAAAGGAGGACACTGATGGGGGGGGTGAGTGGGGGCAGAGGAGGACACTGATGGGGGGGTGAATGGGGCAGAGGAGAACACTGATGGGGGCAGAGGAGGACACTGATGGGGGGGTGAGTGGGGCAGAGGAGGACACTGATGGGGGGGTGAGTGGGGCAGAGGAGGACACTGATGGGGGGGTGAGTGGGGCAGAGGAGGACACTGATGGGGGGGTGAGTGGGGCAGAGGAGGACACTGATGTGGGGGATGAATGGGGGCAAAGGACACTACTGTTGGGGGAAGGGACCTGTTGATGTAAAGGTGGGGTTGAGGACTCTGCTATGAATAAAGCGGTGGTGTGAAGTGAAGGGGGGTTCAGAAGATTACTGTGAATGGGGAGCTGTGACATAATGAGGGGGGATTGTGATATGCAGGAAAGACTGAGGACACTGATGTAATAATGGGTTTGGGATATAAGAGGAGAGGGGCAGTGATGTAAAGGATCATCTCATAAACATGAGATTCAGACCTCTGCTGGAAGAAAATTTTTCTGACCGGACCTTTGAATTTTAATTCAATACCCCTGCTATATGATGACTAGTTCTTTAACTATTTACCATGCACACTGTGATCTGCAAATTAGCAACACAATGTCCACAGATATGTCCAACAAAATAGTTTTAGGGCCAGTTCACACCAGATGCACATACTGTAGATGGCCTGTGTGCGAGGGCCATCTACAGTAAAACAGTAACAATAAAATTATGTTTTTGATTAATGAGTAAATGCTGCAGAGATTATATTGCCTCAAAACCTACACATGTCTAAACGAAAATCACTTACTGAGGACTAATTTCAAAATGTAACATCCATTCTTAGCCATCTATGGGCGCATATGTGTTGCGGCAAAGAAGGTGGGCTTTCATGAGTTATGTGGGTGGCAACAGGTTAAAGGCAGCCAAAAACATCATTGTCCACTGGCACCAATTGCCTTCAGAAGTCACCTAATTAGTAAATAGAGTCCATCTGTGTGTAATTTAATCTCAGTATAAATACAGCTGTTCTGTGAAGCCCTCAGAGGTTTGTTAGAGAACCTTACTGAACACACAGCATCATGAAGGCCAAGGAACACACCAGACAGGTCAGGAATAAAGTTGTGGAGATGTTTAAAGCAGAGTTAGGTTATAAAAAAATATCCCAAGCTTTGAACATCTCACAGAGCACTGTTCAATCCATCATCCGAAAATGGAGAGTGTATGGCACAACTGCAAACCTACCAAGACATGGCCATCCACCTAAACTGACAGGCCGGGCAAGGAGAACATTAATCAGAGAAGCAGCTAAAAGGCCCATGGTAACTCTGGAGGAGCTGCAGAGATCCACAGCTCAGGTGGAGAATCTGTCCACAGGACAACTATTAGTCATGCACTCCACAAATCTGGCCTTTATGGAACAGTGGCAAGAAGAAAGCCATTGTTGAAAGAAAACCATAAGAAGTCCCATTTGCAGTTTGTAAGAAGCCATGTGGGGGGACACAGCAAACATGTGGAAGAAGGTGCTCTGGTCAGATGAGACAAAAAATGAACTTTCTGGCCTAAAACCAAAACTCTACATGTGGCGGAAAACTAACACTGCACATCACCCCGAACACAGCATCCCCACTGTGAAATATGGTGATGGCAGCATCATCTTGTGGGGATGTTTTTCTTCAGCAGGGACAGGGAAGCTGATTAGAGTTGATTGGAAGATGGATGGAGCCAAATACAGGGCAATCTTAGAAGAAAACCCGTTAAGAGTCTGCAAAAGACTTGAGACTGGGGCGGAGGTTCACCTTCCAGCAAGATAACAATCCTAAACATACAGCCAGAGCTACAATGGAATGGTTATATTAAAGCATATTCATGTGTTAGAATGGCCCAATCAAAGTTCAGATCCAAATTCATGTGAGAATCTGTGGCAAGACTTGAAAATTGCTGTTCACAGACGCTCTCCATCCAATATGACAGAGCTTGAGCTATTTTGCAAAGAAGAATGGGCAAGAATGTCACTCTCTAGATGTACAAAGCTCTTATGCCCCGTACACACGGTCGGATTTTCCGACGGAAAATGTGTGATAGGACCTTGTTGTCGGAAATTCCGACCGTGTGTGGGCTCCATCACACATTTTCCATCGGATTTTCCGACACACAAAGTTTGAGAGCAGGATATAAAATTTTCCGACAACAAAATCCGTTGTCGGAAATTCCGATCGTGTGTACACAAATCCGAGGGACAAAGTGCCACACATGCTCAGAATAAATTAAGAGATGAAAGCTATTGGCTACTGCCCCGTTTATAGTCCCGACGTACGTGTTTTACGTCACTGCGTTCAGAACGATCGGATTTTCCGACATCGTTGTGTGACCGTGTGTATGCAAGACAAGTTTGAGCCAAGATCCGTCGGAAAAAATCCTAGGATTTTGTTGTCAGAATGTCCGAACAAAGTTCGACCGTGTGTACGGGGCATTAGCGACATCCCCAAAAAGACTTGTAGCTGTAATTGCAGAGAAAAGGTGGTTCTACAAAGTATTGACTCAGGGGGGCTGAATACAAATGCACCCCACACTTTTCACATATTTATTTGTAAAAAAAATTGAAAACCATTTATTATTTTCCTTCCACTTCACAATTATGGGCCACTTTGTTTTGGTATATCACATAAAATCCCAGTTTTTGGTTATAACATGACAAAATGTGGAAAATTTTAAAGGGTGTGAATACGTTTTCAAGGCACTGTACCTTTAAGAAAAAAAAGAGTCTCTCTGCACTCATGAAATCAGGCATCAAAAGCTTTTGGCATATAAATAGGATGTGTGCAACATAACAAAGTATCTAAAAAAAGTACTTGGTTGTAATGGGAGGACTCCCAAGACTGGTACAGCTAAAAAATCTCAGCCCCAGCTGGGTGGAACGGGCTTAGGTGGAGATAACCAGCAGCCTTATTAATTAGCAGAGCAGGGTAACCACAAGAATGGATGAGCGGAGGACAGATGGATGAATCGGAGCTCAGATTATAGTGCAGCAGGGCTCATCAGGTCTGGGAAGATCCTCATGGGCATGCGGAAAACATAAAAAAGGCCACAGCTCACACATTAATAAAAGCGTGTATCAATTTATTGCAAAGCACAAGTATACACTCACATCTATGTAAACAAAGTTCTGCTTGATCTTGGAACAATAGGAGAGCTGTGTGGAGCCAAGTCGGCAAACCAGCAAGTAGCTGTCATGCATGAGATTCCAGAGGGACGGAAAGGCAGCCATGTCTACGGGCTCCTTGAACAAAGGTAGCAAGCATCAGGGGTGTAAGGGGCGTGTACAACGTGTTTCAGAGGCCCCATCTCCTTTTTCAATTATCTATCTATAAGGATACACTGTTGGTAGTGCTGCCTGTCTGCTGGCCATCTCTTTCCACAACTTCCTGAATTCCTGGCATGCTTTGCAGCATCTCTCCTCTGCTGTTTACATTCAATGTCTAAGGACTACATATCCCATGGTACCTTGCTGCCTGTAAGAAGTGATTCCTGTACTGACTCCACCTCCTGAAACTCCTCCTCTCAGCACCTTTTCAGTTCAGAAGGCAGGTTCTGTGACATGTGTGACACAGCAGTGCCTACTCACAGGGAATGGTGACTATGTGTCACAGAATTCAAGGACGTAAATGTATCTTCCCAAAGAAAGTTTACAAACTTCAAGATCATTCAGAATAATAGGAGTAGACCAGAAATAATTGAAATACAATGTGGAAATGAATATATGATTCTATATCTTGCCATTTGTACCTTTTACTGGACATGAAAAACCTTTTTAATGCAGTGCACCATATTGCACAGATGTTTTGGATGCTGTACATTCCATTGCAAGCCCTACTTACCAGCAAACTTTCTATGTGTATACTGGAGCCCATGAACGCGTCATTATGGGAGCACAGTAAATATTACCGGTAAGAGTATACAATTTGCCTGTCTGCGGACAATTGATGCACTGACATATATGCATAAACTTTAGTAAATCAGGGCAATGCTGTTTATATATACAGAGAAAGACAGGCTCCCCTCCGATGTCTGTGTATAATAGCTTGCTTTAGCACTGGAAAAGGATCTTTTTCATTCTTTGGGAATAAACAAACGGTTGGGTTACAATAAATACACTCTGAGCGTTGGAAACTTCAGTGGGGCTCTTGCTCAGGCATTTTGTCACATGTCTGATGTTTATAACCTACCCAATGGCTGTGCTCTAAGGAGAGTTTAATTCTGCTGACGTTATACATACCTTTTCTTTTAAAAGTACAATTAAAGCGGATCCCCTCCCATTTTAGCAGCTTTTCTCCACTAGCCACTTGAGGACCGGGCCTTTTATGGCACTTTTTGTTTACAAGTTTAAATCAGTATTTTATGCTAGAAAATTACTTATAACCCCTTAAACATATCTTTAGCAGAGATCCTTGTGAACGAAATGGCGATTGCTACAATTTTTTATATCACATGGTATTTGTGCAACGGTTTTTCAAACACTATTTTTTTCTGGGGGAAAAAAATACACTTTAAAGAAAAAAAAAAAAAAAAAAAGAACACACAATATATACCCCAATTTGTTTGTAAAATATGAAAGGTGATGATACGCCAAGTAACATGTCACGCTTAAAAATTGCGAACGCTTGTGGAATGGCGACAAACTATGATACCTAAAAATCTTTAGAATTTTTACAGGTTACCTGTTTAGAGTTACAGAGGAGGTCTAGCGCTAGAATAATTTTTCTCGCTCTATTGATTGTGGTGCAAACACCGTTTACATATGCGTGTGCGACTTACGTATGCTTTCGCTTCTGCCCACAAGCACGGAGGATGGGGGCACTTCAATATTTTATTTTCTTATTTTTCTTTTTTTTTTTTACACGACCTTCAATTTTTTTTTTATCACTGTTATTCCTATTATAAGGAATTTAAACATCCCTTGTAATAGAAATAGGGAT
Organism: Aquarana catesbeiana; assembly: GCF_042186555.1. Classification (NCBI taxonomy): domain Eukaryota; kingdom Metazoa; phylum Chordata; class Amphibia; order Anura; family Ranidae; genus Aquarana; species Aquarana catesbeiana. The sequence goes on along the minus strand of NC_133326.1, from coordinate 61,235,189 downwards.
GACAGGTCTTCTTTATGGAGAGATCTGAGGTCAAAAAGACACCAACTCTCCTTTACCTTAAGAAAGCAAAAAGATACACACACACATATACATTATATATATATATATATATATATATATATATATATTTACATATATAGATCTATATCTATAGATAGATAGCTCTCTATATTAGAGAGCTATATATATATCTATATATAGCTATATATCTATCTATATAGCTATATCTATATCTATATCTAGATCTATATCTAGATAGATATATACATCTATATATCGATATATCTATCGATATATAGATATATATATCTATATCTATATATAGATATCCAGATATCTATATATATTGGAAGAGACTCTAGGGAATAAAATGCAGTTCGTTGCACTTTTTTATGTCAAACGGTATTTGCGCAGCGCCTTTTCAAACATAATTTTGTTTTTGAAAAAATAAATTTTAATGAATAATAAAAAAAAAAAAAACACAATACATACCCCAACTTTTTTGTAAAATGTGAAAGATGATGTCACGCTTTAAAATTGCGCACACTCGTGGAATGGCCATAAACTACAGTACTTAAAAATCTCCATAGGTGATGCTTTGAATGCCTTTACAGGTTACCTGTTTAGAATTACAGAGGAGGTCTAGTGCTGGAAAAATTGCTCTTGCTCTAATGTTCACGGCGATACCTCACATGTGTGGCGCGAACACTGTTTACATATGCGTGTGCGACTTAAGTATGCATTCAATTTTGCGCACGAGCATGAAGGGATGGGGGCGCTTAAATTGTTTTTATTATTTATTTTATTTTTACACTGTCTCTTTAATTATTTTTTTTTGATCAGTTTAGTTCCATCCCTTGTAATAGAAATAAGGATGACAGGTCCTCTTTATAGAGAGATCTGGGGCCAAATATCTTCTTTACCTTTAAAAGCAAAAGATCAAAAAAAAAAGTTTTTTCGATCTTTTGCTTTAAAAAAATAAATAAATAAATAAATAAAAATTGTTTACCTCCACCCTGGCCCGGATTTGATGTCGCTCCAGTCCTCCAAAGCCATAGAGGTGATCAAAGACGATCTAGTCTTTTATTGCCTCTGTCACTCGTTTCTCGGGTGTGACAGTGGAAACAGTAAGCCCAAGAAAAACAGGCGAGTGGCGCTTCTGAAAGCCTTCCAGCAGCTCATGAGTCGCTCGGAACGCTTTCAAGAGAAAGCCACCTACTGGCTGAAGAAAAACAATACCAGGGTTATGGCTGAAAGCTTCAGCCATAATACCGGTAAACCACTTGCAAACCGCAACATACTGTATATACTGAATACATACTGCAGTCGGCAAGTGGCTAGGTATAGAAAACCTGCACCACCATTTTTGAAAAAAACGCCCGCTGTGAGGATGATAGCGACAGCCAGGCAGGAGACAGGGGAGAGGACACACAACTGCTAAGTGGCATGACCATGGTCCGGACAGGACTGTCACTCGGTCCAGATCCGGACCGCGGGCCGCTATTTAGTGATCCCTGACTTACACCGTGGTAACCTACAGCATCAACTGTTTTTTTGTGAATAAATCCCCAATTTCTTATTTTTTGTTGTCATTTGCTCCTTATGGATCTATGCTGATAGCGCCAACTTCTGGTTGGGGAACATGCGTTGTAGAGGTCACATGACCAATCACGTCAGCAGTACTTAGTCCTTCATCCCACTGATAGCGCAGCACATGTGCGACCCCATCTCAGGTCTTCCCATGTCAGCTTTACATACAGTCCCTCCTCCCCTTTGTTAAAACCAGAGTATGTGTGCCGTGTTCTAGTTGAAGCACATGCACCTTAAAATATATGAATGAACAAGCAGCGCAGTACTGATCTTATGTAAATATAACATTGAATGTGACAGAAAATACAATCCTTGAATGCTGCTAAACAATGCTTTCCACCACTCTGTACATACTCAGAATACAAAGATGATGTAGCGCAAACAAAGTAAATAAAAAAAATATTGAAAAGGCACATAAATGAATAAAATCCAAACTAACAATCAATAAGTCTATCACCATTGTGTTACATATGTGAAGATTTCTATAAACTTCCCAAATCGTTGTGCTGTGTCTCCAGCCACCCAGTGCAATCTGCTCATCTCCAAATGTGGGCCCCAATATAATATTAAGGTCATAAAAGCTTAAATCATCAACATCAAGGAGATGTCTCCTCCAGCATGCTTCTATATTCTCCTCCTCCTGCACCTTAGTTGCATCATATTATGGTCATGTGACCACTCTCATCTCTACTGCCATGATAGTAAGGACATGCACCCTATCACAGGCTGAAGCGCACATGTAAGGTTGGCAAGGCGGTGGAACCACCTTGTAGGCCCCTTTCCTGTCCGTTTTCTGGCGGACCCGATTGGACTACCCATTGTCCTCTACGGGGAGGCGGGTGTCAGCGAACATGTGTTTGCTGACATCCGATCCAACAAAATCCCCTGAAAACAGTGGGTCGGATCAGATGTAAACGGACAGGCTGTCCATTTTCTTCCGATCTCCCCTTAGAGAAGAATGGGACTCTGACAGGTCCGTCTATGCACAGTGAGCAGAGCTAGAACTGGGCAAGCAGAGTATGTCAAAACGGATCCGCCCCATGTGAAAGGGTCCTTTTTTCCCATAAATAGAGCTTTCTTTTGGTGGTATTTGATCACCTCTGCAGTTTTTATTTTTTGCGCTATAAACAAAAAAAGAGAGACAATTTTGAAAAAAAAGCATTGTTTTTTTACTTTTTGCTATAATAAATATCCCCCAAAAATATATAAAAAAAACTATTTTTTTCCTCAGGTCGCTATGTATTCTTCTACATATTTTGGTAAAAAAAAAAAAAATCTCAATAAGCGTATATTGATTGGTTTGCACAAAATTTATAGCACCTACAAAATAGGTGATAGTTTTATGGCATTTTTATTATTCTTTTTTTTTTTATTAGTAATGGCGGCGATCTGCGATTTTTATCATGACTGCGACAATATGGCGGACACATCAGACACTATTTTGGGACCATTGTCATTTATACAGCGATCAGTGCTATTAAAATGCACTGATAACTGTGTAAATGACACTGGCAGGGAAAGGATTAAACACTAGGGGGCGATCAAGGGGTTAAGTGTGTCCTAGGGAGTGATTCTAACTGGGGGGGGGTGGCCTTCCACTGACATGACAGCGATCACTGCTCCCGATGACAGGGAGCAGTAGATCTCAGTCATGTCACAAGGCAGAACAGGGAAATGCCTTGTTTAAATAGGCATCTCCCCGTTCTACCTCTCCACACTGCAATCGTGGGTCGCCAGCAAACATTGAGTTCCCGGGACCTGCGCACGCTCCTGTGGCGTGCATGCCCGTCAGGCGGCAAATTTAAAGGGACGTATTGGTACGCCCATTTGCCTGCCTGTGCCATTCTGCCGACGTACATCTGTGTGCGGTGGTCGGCAAGCGGTTAAAATTATTATACAGGATTTATATCAGCCATTTCCTCCAAAGGTTGATTTGAAGTGTTGCTGCTTGACCTCCCATATGATGGTGCCTGCATAGATCCAGGGGTCCACTTGGATTCATTTGCATTGTTTAGGCCTCATTTATACTTGCAAATGGGGTCATTAGTGATTATATGTGGGAGACCCAGCGGCTGTGGTAGGAAGCCCCATCGAAAGCAATGGGAGGCTGACAGCTCCTGCAGCTATTTGTGGGAGCCGCCAGTGATTACATGCAAATGATTAGCCCTGGACACAATAGGGGAGATTTACTAAAGGAGCTTGAAGAAGCTTGAAGTAGCTCAATAAAAACGTGCACAAGAGCACAAAAAAGCACAAGCTTCTTCAAGCTGAAATAAAAGCTCAAATGCCTGTAAAAGCAGTTCTTTTTTTTTGAGCTGCAGTGTGCATGAGCCCTAAATGTGTGCATCTGTCAAGGTTGATGCTGTTGTCCTCAATGTCTTGCATGCTCAGGAAAGCATACCTCCCAACATTTTGAGATGGGAATGAGGGACACCTACTAACAAATGTATGAAGGCATAGGACACGCCCCCTGCCACACCCCCTTAAAGGAGAATTAGCCAAAAAAAAAGGTTCATTAAATCCACAAGGACTTTTTTTTACCACTACTATTCCTTTATATTGGCTTTTAATATGTACAAATGCAGCAATTTGAAATTGGATGCACGGTTTAGCACTGGGAAATAGGCATGTGCAATTTGTTTCTTTCCGAATTCGTTTATTAACGAATTCTGACAAATTCGTTAATTCAGAAATATCCGAGTTAACGAAAACCCGTTTAACGAATGTTTCCAAATATTCGAAAAATTTGTAAATTCATCCATTCGTAAATTCATCCGTTCGTAAATTCACCAATACGTAAATTCGTACATTAGTAAATTAGTGCATTCGGAAATCTGAAATAATAATTAACTAATAATAACTTAACTATTACTAGTAACTATTATAGGTATTGTAATTTCCTTTTAAATGTGTCTGTCAGTGAATGTAACACATACAAATTTATCCGAAGTTAGGAATGATCAGAAATAACGAATGCCGTATCCAAACGAATGGAACGTAACGAATTAATAATTATAAATAACAATAATAATAATAAAAACTTTTTATTATTATTATGTATTATTAATTTGTTCCGTTTCATTTGTTTAGATGCAGCATTCGTTATTTCGGATAATTCGTAACTTCGGATAAATTCGTATTTGACAGCCAAATTTGAAAGGAAATTACAATACCTATAATTTAATAGTTAGTTACTATTTCAGATTTTCGAATTTTCGGGTTTTAGAATTTTCAAATTTCGAATTTACAAATTTCCGAATTTACAAATGTACGAATTTACGAACAAACGTACGAAGGAGCGAATGTACAATTTTACGAATGTACGAATGAATGAATGACCTGAAAAACAAAAAAAACAAACAAAAAAAAAAAAAACTAATGAAACAAAAACGAAAATGAACGAATTTTTTGGCTGTGCACATGTCTACTGGGAAACACTTTTTGAAAGATAAAAAGTGCATTTTATATACAACTATATGGATCAGACCAAAATGAGGGACAAATGAGAAGGAATGAGGGACAGAGGGACATTGCTCCAAATCAGGGACAGTCCCTCGAAATCAGGGACAGTTGGGAGCTATGGGAAAGTGCTAACACTGGTGTAGGAAATATGAATTATGAAAATATCAGAGCACCTTGTGTATTGTATGGCTTCTGCTACAATATAGCACATAGTATAAGGGAAGTTATGTCACCTGTGCGTAACTCATTATGAAACTTTCTTATGCAATTCAAAACAATCTGTGTTCAGGACTCATACTGGTACATTTCAACATTATAAACAAACATTGGCTTCTCAGAGGCATGGCTGGTTCCCCTTCTTGCAAACAAGCGCTGACACAGTACATGGGCATCACCAGCCAAACCACATTACCCCTATCTACGTGGGTACAGCCTACTACGTCATGCCTTTTCTGCCCTGTTATGCCATAATCTCCTCTTATGAAATTATATTATCAGCAGACCACAGAAGACTAAAGCCTCATACACACGATCTGATTTTCCGCAGACAAAACCTCAGACTTTTGTCCGAAGGGCGTTGGCCAGGAACTTGTCTTACATACAAACGGCAAGGAATTGTCAGCCAACAAACACGAACGTAGTGACGTACTAGACGTACTACGAGCCGATAAAGAGGATGTTCAATTGTAATACGCCACCCTTTGGGCTCCTTCTGTTAATTTTGTGTTAGTAGAAGTTTGGTGAGTGTTGATTCGCGCTTTTCATTTCGCACTTTTCAGTTCGTTTATGAATGGCCGTTCGTCAACCAGCCATGTTGCGGAATCGGAGGAGATACCGTGTTATTTATTATTGGCCTTGGAGTTATTGCTTTGACCCAAGTCCAGTCCAGGAACAGGAGGAGGAGGAGTTCTTGGACCAAAAATTGGTTGCGCCCCCGGAGAATAATCCAGATGATTTTCGGAATTATCTCCGGATGACGGACCCCTACTTTCACCAACTCTTGGCATTGCTGACCCCCTATATTAAGAAGCAGGACACATGTATGAGGCTTTTATTTTATTTTTTGGTTAAATAATGATTTGATTTGGTATATTTTCTATATTTTTGGATGCATAGAATGCACTTTTTAGTTAAGGTCTATTGGCAGATATCATGTCTAATTTTATTTGTTTTCTTTTTTTAATGCACAATAAAAAAATTTTATAGAATAATACTTGGCTATGTGTTTTACTTCAAATGACAGTTTGGGAGTAGGCAGTTACACTTAAAAAAAAAACAATGTAAAATTAACAAGGGACACCAACATAGTGTACGGAATAATTGTGTTGTGGTAACTTGACCAAAAAAATAAAAAAAACATAATATTATTCTTGATATCACTAGAAAAAAAAAGCCTTTTTAAATATATTCGGCAGAACTCCATCAGTATCACCAGCCAACAATTGTCTGATGGAGCGTACAAACGATCAGATTTTCTGCCAACAGCCTGTCATCACACAATTCCTGTCGGAAAATCCAGTCGTGTGTATGAGGCTTATGTCCAGCTTCTGCAAAAAAATTGTAGCAAAAAAAAAAGTGCAATTTTTCCAAATCAGCCTGCAAAGCACTGCAACTGTGATCAGTGGAGTGCAGGTGTGATGCCAGGCTGCTGCAGACTCTTCCCCCAGCTCTATGTCCATACAGAGGTACAGACTTTAACCGCTTGCCGACCAGCCGCCATCATTATACTGCGGCAGGTTGGCAAGGTTGCGCGAATCACCATAGGTGTACGTTGGCTGCTTTAAGAGCAATAGCAGGCGCAACGCCGGAGCCTATGCGCGTGGCCTCCGGCCGCGATGTCCGCTGTTCACCCGCAATCGCTCCACAGAGAGCCAGAATGGGGATCTGTCAATGTAAACAAACAGATCCCCGTTCTGACAGGGGTGTAGAGAGAGAGATCAACTGTTCCTAGTAATCAGGAACAGCGATCTCTCTCTACTCCTGTCAGTGCACTCCTCCCACAGTTAGAAACTCCTCCCTAGGATACACTTAACCCCTTGATCACCCCCTAGTGTTAACCTCTTCCCTGCCAGTGACATTGAGGCCTCGTGCACACTGGACGTTTTTACAGCAGCTGTTTTTGGCTTCAGACGTTTTTTTCTACAATCAATAAACTCTTCAGCATGTTATCCTATGTGTCCTTGCACACATAGGCTGTTATCAACTGTTTTTGGCTGGGGCGTTTTTTTGGCTGTAAAAAAACAAAAAAAAACAAAACTAGTGAGTTCTGAGAGGAGTTTTTCAGCTGTTAAAACGCTCCAACGCCAAAAAGCCCCTAAAAACACCCAAAACGCAGATAAACGCTCAAAAACGCGTGTCACCAACATTTTTAAACGTTTTTGATCCATTGGAAAAAAAAAAAAACGTTAAGAACCACTAACGCTGAAAAAATACTATTGCTAAAACGTTGAAAAACTCACTGCAAAGCTCCTGGCATTTTTTATAATGTTATTGTGTACATCAGTCCTTATACAGTAATCAGTGGCTATTTTTAGCTCTGATCGCTGTATACCACTGTATAAGTCACTGGTCCCAAAAAAATTTCAAAAGTGTCCGATCTGTCCACTGCAATGTCACAGTCCCGCAAAAAATTGCTGATCACCGCCATAACTAGTAAAAAAAAAAAAATATATAATAAAAATGCCATAAATATATCCCTTATTTTGTAGACGCTAAAACTTTTGCGCAAACCACTCAATATACGCTTATTGCGATTTTTTTTACCAAAAATATGTAGGAGAATACATATTGGCCAAAACTAATAAAGAAAATTTTTTTTGGGATATTTATTATAGCAAAAAGTATAAAATATTGTTTTTTCAAAATTGTATACAATGTTTATTGTTTATAGCGCAAAAAATAAAAACAGCAGAGGTGATCAAATACCACCAAAAGAAAGCTCTATTTGTGGGAAAAAAGGACATACATTTTTATGTAGAACGTCGCACGCCCGCGCAATTGTCAGTTAAAACGACGCAGTGCCGTATCGCAAAAAAATGGCCTGGTCATTAAGGGGGTAAATCCTTCCGGGGCTGCCACATTACAGGTACCCTGTCCCCACTTCCGGGGATACCGGGCCACAGTGAATTATGTCAGCCGTTCGGTCCCCCTCCTCCTCCTCCTCCCCTTCTCCTGGGTGAGAGAGCGCAGTGCGCTTTGCGCAGTGGGACCCGTCCGTTAAACCGAAAGGCTACACTACCGGGTTCCTTTACCCGCAATGGCGGCGGCAGAACCTGACCAGCCAATGGAATCATCAGCTGCGGTGCTGGACTCCAGGACAGGTAAATGTCCTAATGTTCAAAGTCAGCAGCTGCAGTATGTGTAGCTGCTGATTGTTAATTTTTAAAGGGGTGGGCAAAACTCCGCTTTAAGTTGGAGAGCTAGAGGAAGTGTTAATGGGCTACGAGTGTGGTAATCCCCTCACTTATGTTCCAATGGGAACTATAAGTCCGTCTGCTGCATTGGAAGATGGGATTTGTAGTGCATTCATTCACAGATCTCAATGAAGAAAAAACGTGGCTGTGTGTGTGTGTGTGTGTGTGTGTGTGTGTGTGTGTGTGTGTGTGTGTGGAGTCCCACGTAGCCACACAAAAAATGTTTAAAAAATGACAGCAACCGCAGGAGACAAACCCCCACACTCTGTCACGGGGAAGCCCTTTTGGGGGTGGGGTGGTCCGCTTGGCACTATGTTACACCCTAAATATAGGTGTAAAATGGTCTATAAGGTGGAGTTAGCCTTTAACCACTTGAAGACCAGACTTTTTCTGCCACTTTCTCTTTCCAAGTTTAAATCTGTATTTTTTGCTAAAAAATTACTTAGAACCAGGGCCGTAGATCATTTTTTTGTTCTGGGGGGGGGGTTCAGCAGCAGGTACTAAGTAAAAGTATTTTTAAATAACACAAATTGCGTCAAATTCGTAAAGACTGGAAAAAGGAAAACCTATGTGTTGCTCATAGTAAGCAATCACATCCTTGATCCTTTTGAGAATTGAACCGGATTTCTGTTTTGCCTTCTTCCAGTTTTTATGAACATTGCCCAGTGAGATTGGTGGTGCACTGTAATAGCCAATCTTACTGGGCAGGTGCAAAGGTGCACCATCTTGTGGAAGGCAGCACACTCACCGATTTTATTTTTACGCAGCGTACTAGGCAAAAGAAGTGGTACTGTGCAAAGTCCATACATACAGAACGTACCTCCCAACTTTCGAGCTTGAGAATGAGGGGCGTGACAAGGAGGCAGTTATCTGTGGCGCACTTAGTGCACCGCTGCAAAACAGTGGGCATGGCCAAACATGATAGTGGGAGGGTCTTAAGGGACACAGGTAAACAAAACCTGGGCTTCCTTGTACCTATAAATATGCTGAGGCCGAGTCTTCCATAATTGCTGTTGTGTTAGCCTATTAGGCCCTGACTGTTCACGTGTAGCAATTTGGGATCGTGGGCAGAATATGGCAATTCCAAATCACACTGCAATGTTGGCAAAACGCAGCGCATGTGTTTGTGTTCCATTAATTTTTAGTGACATCATCCACTATGGTTTTGGATGCTTGTTGTGCGATAAATTGCTCAACAATCACAGCAAAAAGACACTACATTGTGGTGCCAGTAAAAAATGAATGGAACACAAACACATGGGCTGCGTTTTTCCAGCATTGCAGTGTGATTTGGAATCAGGCGTGGTGGCGGGTAGAATCATAGCAATATTCTGCCTACAATCCCAAATCTCTACATGTGCCTAACAGGCTAATACAACAGCAATTATGGAAGACTTAGTCCAGCTCCTCAATCTCCAACTTTGCCAACAGTTGCCACAATCTCAGATACCAGTAGAATGACAGGAATAAATTCTGCAGCACTGCAGTTCTAAGCTTGCCTGACTAAGGAAGACACAAGGGAAAGAGGGACACACCTAGTAACCCAGGATGGACTGGGTGTGTCAATGGACAGCAGCAGCCAGCAGCACTTCAGTACATCTTCCACATCCACGTGGCAGGCTGGTGGCTAACAGCACCCTTGAGGGTCCAGCTCCTCACCAAAGTGGTAGTCAAAGGTGAGAAGTGGCACTACAAGGAAGTGGAACCAACGGAAATAGAGAGGATTGGTGGGCGGGTAGGCGCTGGCCACTCCCACTCTGCTCAGTGCTGCCTCCTGTCCTGGTGGCTGTGGCTGGACAAGTCAAGAAGACATGATCTAATATAAAGGAGCCTGGAAGCACTGGGGTGCCGCGGCGGAGCAGCGAGAGCCAGGACCCTCTATATAATTAAATGGACCCTGGGCAAACTTTTTCAAAATGAGTTTACTGCTGCAGATCTGGCAGCGATTGCAATTGGTTGACAGAGGTTACAGCACACATTATGGCTCACTCATTATTTGCTAGAGATTACAGCAAATAATTTCTGCTTGCTGTTTGGTTGCCAGAGGTTACAGCACATGTTACGGCTCACTGATTAGTTGATAGAGGTTACAGCTCATCATTACTGCTCATTGATTGGTTGCTAGAGGTTACTGCTTATCAATACCGCTCACTGATTGGTTGCTAGAGATTACAGCACTGTGACAAAGTTATGTTAAGCATGCCAGGAGAGTACTGGGCATGACCAGATTGTGCATAAGAATAGCCTAAGCCCCCATTCACATTGGAGCAACTTGTTGACCTGACCAATCGCATGACAAGTTGCACCCTATTTCCAGCAATGGCCATGTTCAAATGCCGCATCGATCTGAAAAAGTAGTTCCTGCACTACTTTTGGTGATTTCAGGTGTGACTTGCATAGACATCTGTACATGAAGCCGCACTGATGTCTTCCAAGCTACACCTGAAATTTTAGTTGCACGATTTCAAAGCCTCAGTCAGTCAATGTGAACGGGGACTCAAAGGGGATGATTAAACAGAACCAACGATTTACCACCTACCTCTAAATGAATATAGCAGCTGCATCATTGACTACACATTGCAGTGACATCAATGCTTGGCTTCAGGGTGCCGCAACCCAACATGTCAAGTTTCACAGGTGGCGTCCCCGTTAAACTTGCCCATTGATGTCACAGTTGCCGCAGCCACAAGCCAAATGCACAGAGAATCAGAGACTGCGGATAGATTACAGGAGATGATCAATGACTATGGGTAGATTATAGGAGATAACCAATTACTACGGATAGATTGCAGGAGATAACCAATGACTGCGGATAGATTGCAGGAGATAACCAATGACTGCGGATAGATTGCAGGAGATAACCAGTGACTATGGATAGATTACAGGAGATAACCAGAGACTGCGGATGCAACATACTACATGAGATGATCAAGTAGCCATTTTTAAAATTTTACCTTTTAGCAATGCACAGGGTGTGGGCGGTGGCCAGTGTTTTGTAACATTTACAATTGGCCATTTAGCCCTGGTTCACACCAGTGCAATTTGTCATGCGATTTGAAAGTTCCAAGTCACATGACAAGTCGCACCCCATTGTCGGCAATGGAACCATTCAACTTGCAAGTCACAGTGACTTTGAAAAAGGTTCCTGCACTATTTTTTTCCAATTTCACTGCAACTTGCATAGACTTCTGTTAAACGAAGTTGCAAGCCGCAATGAAATCAGGAGTTGCAAATCGCACTGATCTGTGGCTTTGAAATCGCACTGAAGTAGCCCGATTTCAAAGCTGCACCTGTGTGAACCAGGGCTAAAGTCTGTGTTTGCTGGGTACATATTGTACAGGCTCTCATACAAGACAAAGGCTGGTTTTTCACAAATTGTAATGACTAACTGATGCAAAAGCTAAATGATTTCTCAAACGTCTGCTCAAGATTTATATATGTTTACATAGTATACATGGAACGTGCACATACAGATGGACTGCTCAGCCTAATGGACCTTTTCTTTCTGTTTTGTATTGCCTTTTGTTCACGTAGGCTCTCAGAGTAAGGATAGATGTGTGAATATTTCACATTCCGGCTCCATAAAGACATTTTGTTGTAGAACAAATCAAGGCCAACGAGACACAATCATTGATAACGCGCAGAAGTCGGCTAATTTTCTATGGTCTTCAATCAATGTCTTATCATGGGTGTATTAACATCTGCACAGTTTAAAATGTATCTCTGTTACAGCAATAAGGCTGAAATGTCAAATGTGTGCAAAGTACTCAAACATCAATCCAACATTTTCAACTTTAACAAAAAAAAAAAAAAAAAGTAGATAACACAAAATCTTTAACTAGAACAACCACACAAAGGCACTCAGTACCAATCATGTGCAAGAAAAAGAATGTGTTTTCTTTCCTTTGCACACTTGATTTATTAGGCCCCTTTCACACCGGGAAAGTCTTTCAGGCAGACACGATCGGACCATCCATTGCTCTCTATGGAGCGGTGGATGTGAGCAAACGTGTGTTCACTGACGCCTGCCGACATCCAATCAGATCCTGTCCGCTAAAAACAGACGGATGGGGATCTGTTCCCCATCCATCAGGCGGATCAGATCGGATGAAAGTCAGATGGAAAACGGACCGCCTGTCCATTTCGATCCAACAGCTCCATACAGAACAGCAGGCTGTGTCCTGGTGCAGAGCGGACACGGACCGGTCATCCGCCTGCTCAGTAAGGATCAGCAGACAGATTCCCCACTGAGCAGGCGGACTCCTCCGGGGTGAAAGGGGCCTTACAGGTATTTATATAGCACTGACAATGTATGCAGCATCTTATATACTGAACATTCACATCACTCATTGCTCTCAAGGAGCTTACAATATAAAGCCAGCCATGCAGAGATCGAAATTTGGCTGGTTTAGTAAGGCCTGAATGAATTTTGATCTGTATATGAGCAGACTGATTGTGCAGACGTCAATCTACTGATTGACTTCTGTATAATGGCTCTTTTGGATTTTTGGCACTATAGCTATAGCCGGTGTTCTGCCAAAACAGCCAACTGGCCAAAATCTCCAACCACGTCACTTCCAGTAGCTCTCCAGCAGCAGTAATTGGAGATTTTGATGCGTTAGGCCGCGTACACACACGAGCGGACTTTTCGGCATCAAAAGTCTGACGGCCATTCCGGCGGACTTTCGTCAGACTTTTGAACGAATGGACTTGCCTACACACAATCACATCAAAGTCCGACGGATTCGTACGTGATGACGTACGACCTGACTAAAATAAGGAAGTTGATAGCCAGTAGCCAATAGCTGCCCTAGCGTGGGTTTTCGTCCGTCGGACTAGCATACTGACGAGCGGATTTTTCGACCAGACTCGAGTCCGTCGGAAAGATTTGAAGCATAGTTCAAATCTTAAGTCCGTCAGATTTTCGACTGGAAAAGTCCGCTAAAGGTCCTATGAAGCCCATACGCGATCGGATTGTCCGTCGGACCAGTCCGGTTGAAAAGTCCGCTCGTGTGTACGCTGCATTACCTGTTTTCACAGAACACCAGCAGCGTATACACTCTGGTACACAATTTAATGAGTGGACATTGTTAGTCCGCCCGCTAATAACCAACAACATGGCCGCTTTTTTGTTCGTTTCTGAATGGCCGCTCATCAACCAGCCATGTTGCAGAATCGGAGGAGATAACGTGTTATTTATTATTGGCCTTGGAGTTATTGCTTTGACCCAAGTCCAGTCCAGGAACAGGAGGAGGAGGATTTTTTGGACCAAAAATTGGTTGCTTTATTAATCGTGACCAATTATGTCATATGCTTTTGCTGCGGGAGCTCCAGGAGAATAATCCAGATGATTTTCGGAATTATCTCCGGATGACAGACCCCTGCTTTCACCAACTCTTGGCATTGCTGACCCCCTATATTAAGAATATTTCTATATTTTTGGATGCATAGAATGCACTTTTTGGTTAAGTTCTATTGGCAGATAGCATGTCTAATTTTATTTGTTTTCTTTTTTTAATGCACAATAAATTGTGTAGAATAATACTTGGCTATGTGTTTTACAAATGACAGTTTGGGAGTAGGCAGTTACATTTTAAAAAATACAATGTAAAATTAACAAGGGACACCATAGTTTTTAAGATCTTTGATCTTAAAACTTACGGGATAATGGTGCTGTGGTAACTTGCACAAAAAAAAAAAAAAAAAAAAAAAAAAAAAAAAAAAAAGCATAATATTATTCTTGATATCACTAGAAAAAAAAACCTTTGAACATTAGTTTGCAATAACTCCATCAGTATCACCAGCAAAGCGGCTTCATTTTTATCCCATTAAAGAAGGAGAATTGTGCGCTGCATTTCGAGATTTCATAATTTGCCACGTCACGAATTTTAATTCTCCATTACGAATGCTAGTTTACAAGACCGACCACTTCTGGCTCGTCCTTGCTTCTGAGCATGCGTGTTTGTACTTTGGACTTTTGTCCGACGGACTTGTGTACACACGTTCGGAAAATCCAACAACAGACGTTTGTCCACAGAAAAATTTAAAACCTGCCATCCAACATTTGTCCACGGACAATCCGAGAACAATTGTCCGATGGAGCGTACACACGCTCTGATTTTCTGCCAACAGCCTGTCATCACACATTTTGTGTGTGCGTGTCTTTGGAGGGTGGGAGGAAACCTATGCAAGCACAGGGAGAACATGCAAACTCCATGCAGATATTTTCCTAGCTGGGATTCAAACTGAGGACCCCAATGCTGCAAGGCAGAGGTGCCAATCACTAAGCCACTATGCTGCTCATGATCGGATAGTCAAAGGGAACCCAGCTCACTATATTCACTAAGCTAAGTGAAAATGACAATGCCATAAGAACATATGGAACAATATAGTGTATGGAGGAATGGGATGCTAACCTGGAGAACTGTGTCCAGTGTCATTTACAGGATTTTGGTTGATTGCTATGGGCTGACACCTTTGCATAACACACTGGGGTTGATTTACCTAAAATGGAAAGTGCAAAATCTGGTGCAACTGTGCACAGAAACCAATCAGCTTCCAGGTTTAAGCTGTAAGGGTAACGCTACTTTCTTGGGCAACAAAAAAAAAAATAGCAAATAAAAAAAATAATATAGAGTTTACAATTGTAGCACAAATCATATTGTAATTGAATGTTAATTAAAATGTACTTTCCTTTTCAATCTGCAGCGCTCTAATTCTCTGTAAAATACAATATAGCTACCTGGAGGTGTTCTGTGCACAAATGGTATACAGAATACCCCCCAGAAATGTAATTTGCTGCTTGTGAGATTTACCAGAAGTCTGCACTAAGGTACAAATCAGATTTTGAGCATTCCCTGCAACAAAAATGTTATTTTTGGTAAGATACTCCCAAAGGGAATGCTAAAGGGGTGCAGACCCTGCCACTTTCCTTATTAGAGCCCTGCAGGTGCAGCAGCTGATTGATAATTATAAAACACCTTCCATACAGATTCACTCTACACATGGACACAAACAAACAAGCAGCTATTTCTTCAGAATAACAAAAAGGTAGGAATCTGCAACCACATTTTTTTAAACCCATGCAATGTACATAGATCACCCAATATGGGTGTTTTTGGGATGTATTTTTCTCAACAAAAGTGGAGTTTCTCTTAAGCCAAGTGGCTACCATGCACAGCTGCACCAGATTTTGCACTCTTTAGTTTTAATAAATCAACCCCACAGTTTAAACTCAATGCGTTATTCAGTGTTTCCAATATACCGGTTGGTAACCTGTAGATCACCAATACTAATAGGGCTGCAACTAATGATTATTTTCATAATCGATTAGTTGGCCAGTTATTGTTTCGATTAATCAGATAAAAACCTCAAAAAAATAAATTTCAATAAAAATTCTTTACTGATAAAAATAAAAAAAAAAATCAATAAAAAAAAGTTTGGTGTATAATTTAGTCAATATGTAAAGTTTAAAAAAAAAGTTCATTTTATTCTTTGAATATCTCTATGCAGCGGTAAATATAAATAACCAACTATATGTTTAGGGAACAAAATATCGAATCCACTCTGAGAATAAAAGAAGAGATTCATATACTAAAAGGTTGAATCTGGTACATATCATCAGACTCTGAGATCCAAATTTTTATTCAAAGAAATTTTTTTATAAAAAGACCTGCACTGAAAATCCTATCTGAAAATCTGCCTTGTTTTGCAGATTTGATTGTAATATATTATCATCCATGTCAGACTCCTTTGTCATAGGCAGGTAGTTGGATACAAGCTACTTGCTCCTGCCATAACTTATGCTGGCCAAACCCAAACAAAATTTTCCTTGGAACATTTTAATTTTAGGAACGTTTGTTGGATTTTCTAATTGTTAGTGGGGTCAAATCGAAGTTCGTTTTCGACCACAGTGACAGGAGAATTCGAAGGAGCAGAATAGAAAACTTTTCTCAATCAAATGAATTTTCACACAGTGTATGCGGTTTTCACTTAGAAATTACATTAATTTTAAAACTGAATGTTTAAAGCAAGTAAAATTTTCTAATGACAATGAATGGTTTTGCACAGAGCAGCCCCAATGCTCCTTTTCCGGGGTCCCCCGCTGGAGCTTCTGGCTCCTCCAGCCTTCAGAGTATTCCTATAGCACAAGTGCCCCCATAGCAAGGTAAAAAAAACTTCTGCCTTTAGAATCACTCATTTCCTTCTCCTACCCAGGACTACATGTCCCATGAGGCATTGCTCCTCACACCTGCACATTCACAAGTTCTCAGGCACTTACTGACATGTTTTTGATGGTGTACTAAGCTGTATGTGTGCTGCACTGTGTCTTCCGACATGTATGGACAGTGTACTCAGCCGTATGTGTGCTGCACTGTATTTTCTGATATGTAAACAAATAATTCATACGGTATGCAGGCCAACTAATCGGCTGACCAACTAATCAATTATGAAAAAATGCCGATAAGTTGTTTCACCCCTAAATACTAATATGAAATATTTTTTTTTTTTAAATAGGAATTCCAGGTATAAATATTTTATACATATGACATCACCGCCCCACCTCTCCACCTCATCCAATCAGAGAACACTTTGCATTCATTCAGGAATTCTAAATGGCACCCGTACTGAGCAGCCGACTTCCTGCATTCACAATGAAGCAGGGCAGCTGTTCGGCACGGGACCCAGAAGCTAGTGGAGATCACAGGAGTAGCGGTGTCTTCTAGTGATTTCCAGCTTCCAGGGACATTGGCCAGCTATGATACAAACATTAGTCCAAGCTGGATCACTGTAACTTGTGTATAAAATATCCATACTTGGAATTCATCTTTAACCACTTCCCGCCCGGCCTATAGCAGAATAACGGCCGGGCAATGGTTTGGTTATCCTGGCTGGGCGTCATATGATGTCCAGCAGGATAACATGCCGGCGTGCGCGCCCGTGGGGGCAAGGAGTGCATGGCGATCAGTGGTGCTGTGTCACTCTGACACACAGCATCATCTCCGATCGTAGTAAAGAGCCTCTGACGGAGGCTCCTTACCACGTGATCAGCTGTGACCAATCACAGCGTGAACCAGGAAGTGCCGGTAAACGTAATTCCTCAGTTTGCGCTGACAGGGAGAGCCAATCAGCAGCTCTCCCTGTCGGAGGGGGGGTCTGTGCTGTTAATCAGCACATTGATTATCAGCACAGCCCCATCAGATGTGCCACCAACAATACCAATCAGTGCCCATCAGCTGCCAGTTAGTGCCTGTGACAGACCTAGCCGGGACAGAGGCTGTTGGAGAGGACTGAATGCAAGCCTCTTGCCTTTTGATTATGGGCCCTGGATTTTCAATGGAACAATACTCTTTGTGAGGTGAATTAGAAATCCAGTCTGAACTGTACTAATTGGACTCAATCGTGTATATATTGTATGTTGTTTGAGTCTGTTGTGGACTCTTTTGCTGTGGTCATTTGGGATGTGTGTCCCTGTAGAGGGAGGGGGGATTCCTCCAGCAGCCCCCTGCTGATAAGACTGATTCATACTGTTGGGACACATACTGTGAGGAGATGCTGGTGTCATCAACTCCGCTATAATGTGTTTAATGTAAATGAGTTTAGTCTGGCTTACCACAGGTTCTAAGGGTATTCCACACATTGTTGTTTGTTCTAATTAACCCTGTGTTGATGTTTATAGTAATGTGTATTGAATAGTCACCTAGTCTGGGTAAATGGATTAGATAATTAGCTCATGTTAATTAGGTTACAGTTGTATTGTTAGAGGAGGTTCCAACGGCATATAAAGTCTTGTAATTTTGATTCTAAATAAAGTTAGTTCATGTTAGCATCTAAGCAAGTGTCGCCTTGTTTTGTGCTTGGAAGCATTTGGAATACCTGACATCTGTATACAGACTGGGAGGAAGTGGTATATGACGGAAGCACTCAAGCGGAGTGTGGGACGTTCCGTGACAGTGCCCCATTAGAAACGCCTCTCAGTGCCCATCAAAGTGCCAATCAGTGCCCACCACAGTGCCACCTATCAGTGCCCATCAGTAAAACCTGTCAGTTCCTCATCATCAGTGCCCATCAGTGAAGAAGGAAACAACATTTTATAACAGAAACAAAGAAAAACTTTTTTTAAATAAAAGTTTGTCTTTTTTAGTTTGTTTAGCAAGAAATAAAAACCCCAGAGGTGATCAAATACCACCAAAACAAAGCTCTATTTGTGGGAAGAAAATTATAAAAAAAATTGTTTGGGTACAGTGTTGTATGACCGCACAATTGTCATTCAAAGTGCGACAGTACTGAAAGCTGAAAATTGACCTGGGCAGGAAGGGGGGAAAGTGCCCAGTACTGAAGTGGTTAAAATATATTGTGGATAACTCTGTCATTGTTGCCAGTGAGGAGGGATTCTCTGCAGATTATATTCACCGCCCTTTTACACTGTTAGATATAGACTATTTGTATTGCTTATGTTGTAACTTCCAGCTTTACCTTCTTCCTGTGTCCCTATGGGACCTGATCGGAATCCTTTAGGCACAGGAATTTTTGTAATTTCTGGTGTAAATAAGGTGTGCCGTCACCACATCGCTGCTCTGTATTCTAAAATCTATACTTTATCTTAAAGTGAATGTAAAGTCTTGTTTAAAAAAATAAAAAATAAAAAAATAACAAACATGTTATACTTACCGCCTCTGTGCAGTTGGTTTTGCACAGAGCAGCCTGAATCCTCCTCTTCTCGTGGCTAATTGGGCCCAATGTGGACATTTTCACTTAGGGGTGTACTCACTTTTGTTGCCAGCGATTTAGACATTAATGGCAGTGTGTTGAGTTATTTTGAGGGGACAGCAAATTTACACTGTTATACAAGCTGTACACTCACTACTTTACATTGTAGCAAAGTGTCATTTCCTCAGTGTTGTCACATGAAAAGATATAAGAAAATATTTACACAAATGTGAGGGGTGTACTCACTTTTGTGAGATCCTGTATATCTGGGGGGATATAAAACGCGGTGAGCTTCTACACAACGATCAGTCTTCACATGGGAATTTCTGTCTTCCCAGCTTCTCAAACTACCGGAAAATCTATCTTTACAGCCACTACAAAAACAGTGAATGCATTTATAAATAGCCCCTTTCTCTATGTGATAAAGAGAACAGAGGCTCCTATTAGTAGAGCAGAGTGGAGCAACTTTACCTGGAATTCCACTAATGTTGGAGTTTATAAATTAGATTGTGTAGCTAATAAGGTACTTAGCTGGCAAGACTAAGACAACTAAAAATAGGCTTTTTTCTTGGTGATTTGCATCAGAAATATGGGATGTCTGGTCAGAACCGCAGAAAACAAACCCTTAAAGAAGCCCTTTCCATGGTACACCAATCCTTCAATAATAATAATAATAATAATAATAATAATAATAATAATAATACTACTACAAAGAAAATTGCAGGCAGCTTCACATGCTACACTTACCCTTCAATAACCTAAGTTACACCCAGAGCAGTGGCAGCTCGCCCATTAGGGGCGCACAGGTGTAATTATTAAGCGCACCTGAAGTGTGTGAAACGCGTCTACCTGGCATTCTGTTCCTGTGGTGTCTTTTGGGATGTCCTAATAAAGGATCTTGGATCAGCATAGTGGTGTGTGGCCATTTCTTCTATTTCTGTAGCACACAGAGGCTAGCCACCTATCCATGTGTCTTGCCCCCTAATCTACATGCAGGGCCCCGGACGCAAGGATTTCAATGGGGTTTTTTGTTTTTGTTTTTTTTTTTATGAAGCATGTGATTAGAGCCTGAGGCTGTAACACGCTTCAAAAAAGGTTTGCGTGACAATAGAGAATAAATATGAAAGAGAGAAGAACTAATGCACAAAACCAAACTCGATCAAGTATAACAAAATAAGGATATGAGAAGCTGCCAACATATAAAAGTGTTCCCACACAGAAAAAATGAGTGAATAAGCAAGTATGTGCCGCTAACAATAAATACTAAATAATACAAATGATGAACAGTAATGAGTGTGAAAAACACACTTATTAAAAGTCACTTCCAGAACCATGCTGCAGCTAATGTGCTAAATGAGCAAGTGCGGACAATCTTCAGCATAATAAATGGTAATAGACATTCATAATAATGAAGAGAATAAAAAGTCGCTATTGTCACACTGGTTCTCCTCCCGGGTCAATCAGGAAGCAGGTCCTGTGACCCGTTTCCTGATTGACCGAAAGGAGTAGCAATCCTATTGACCTAGGAGGAGGAGGGAGGAGACGCAGGGGAAGCCCGACCGACCCACAAGCCGCCACTGTCTCCAGGGATGGCTCACCTGCAGCAGCTAAGCCACATCCAGCACTCCCCGGCTCAGGCAGGGGAGGGAGGATGAGGGAAGATCGGAGTGTCATCCTGGGCAAGCAGGACTAAGGGGGGGGATGTTGCTGGTGTTATCCGCCTTCATGACCATCTCCCACGGGGGCCCCCCTCCTTCCCCCACTGAGGGGGAGGGGAGTTGGCGATGGTTTTTTCACTGATTACAAGTTTTTCTTTGACTGGACAAGGGCTGGTTACATCACGAACTCCATCTCATCTAATCAGAATCTAATCAGAAAATGCCTTGCATTCATGGAAAAAACGCATGGCATTCTATGAATGGCGACAGTACCTAGCAAGCCCCTGTGGTCCATGTGCCGAGAGGAAGATGCTTACACTGGCTGCAGAAGTTAACTACTACAGTGATTTCCAGCATTACTAGAGGCCCTCTGGATATCAGATGTGCATACCTGTACACCTGTACTTACATCGAGCCAAGTTAGCCCATTGTAAGTATGCAAAAAATATAATTCCAGGCTCAGTTTTAACTTTCTCTACAAAAGTCAAGGGCTGTTTCTTTCCCTCTCACTTTCAACAACTTCCTGTAAGTTGTTCAATCTAAAGGGCACCCTCAGCACCCAATAAGAAGATGCAACAGAAGAGATGGGAAGATTATTTCTTTGACCTTTGAAGAGAAAAATGAGATCTGCATAAGCGCATACTCCTACAGAGCTCAGGTCTCACTGGTTAGGAGTCTAGGTGGTAGCATGCTTTTGAAATATTAGAATAGTTGAGATATATGGAGCTAAAAACCACTGGGCCAATTCTGACACATCTCACATGTAAAAATATACATTTTTCTTATTTTTTTCTAGTAAACTCCCAAACATTATATATAGGCAATTTGCTGTCACATGGTATTTATGTGGCAATTTTTCAAACACAATTTAAAAAAAATACACTTTAATGAACTTTATTGCATACAAACACTACTACCCCTTTCACACTGGGGCGCTTTTCAGGCATTTTAGTGCTAAAAATAGCACCTGTAAAGCGCCTCTCAAGCCACCCCAGTGTGAAAGCCTGAGTGCTTTCACACTGGGGGGGGTCCTCTTGCGGGACGGGAAAAAAAGTCCTGCAAGCAGCATCTTTGGGGCAGTGGCGGAGCGGTGTATACACCGCTTCTCCACCACCCCTGCCCATTGAAATGAATGCACCTGCAAAGCGCTTCGGCATCTCCGCAACACTGGATAGCAGGGCGCTTTTAACCCGCTAGCGGGCAAAAAACGCCACTATAACAGCGGTAAAACGCTGCTAAGACTAGTGGCTCTTTACCGCTAACGCCGACACTGCCCCGGTGTGAAAGGGGTCTTAATATAACCCAATTTTTGATAAAATATCAAAGCTGATGTTACACCAAGTAAATAGATACTTTCCATGCCATGCTTTAAAATTGGGTACGCCTGTGGGATGGCGCCAAACTACGGTACCTAAAAATATTCATAGGCGACGATTTATATGCCTTTACAGGTTAGCAGTTTAGGGTTACACAGGGGATATGGCACTAGAATTATTGCTCTCACTATAACGTTTGTGGTGATACCTCACATGTGAGGTGCGAACACTGTTAACATATGCATTTTCCTTGGTGTTTCAGCACGGAGGACAGGGGTGTGATTGGTGTGAGCAGATTTTTTACCAGTTTAAAAATGGCGCTGTTTACATCCAGGAAACCACAAGTGACAAAAAATGCTTGTCGTTCCAGTTTCCTATACCATAGAGATCATCACGGACCTTCCAGTCTTCGACGATCTCTATGGTCAGCCGGTGAGACGGGAGAGCCTGGGACGGCAGCGGGGGGGGGCACTAGGATCCCTTTATACAAAAAAGAGAATTGTGGGCTGAAAACATATATTCTGGGATGATGCCTGTAGCTGCATTATCCTGTATAATCACTGCGACTCAAGGACGTCCTTGGGCAACCAGTGGGTAATAGTCAATTCTTTAAGTCTCACAAAATACAATTGTCTGTGTGAATGTATACTCTTCAAATATTGTTTTTTTTATGTGGATATGTCCTATTCTGTTCTGCTTGGATATGTCAAACAAATGTTAATAAACATAGATTAAACATAAAAATGTTTGGCTGGGAGAAGTGATGTTATTAATACTTTAAGTGTAACAATAAAAATGCAAAAATATATTAAATAACATGTCTGGGGATGCCCTGACCCTGCCTGTAAAGTGGCGCATCTGTGCAATGTATACAATGAACTACAACAACACTGATACAAAGAAAAAAATATGTTGAACCACTTGCCATCCAGGCCATTTCTGACACTTCGCTCCTACATGTAAAAATCTTTTTTTTTGCTAGAAAATTACTTAGAACCCCCAAACATTATATATAATATAATTTTTTTTTTTCTTTAGCAAAGACCCTATAGAATAAAATGGAGGGTGTTGCAATTTTTTATGACACATGATATTTGTGCAGCGGTTTTTCAAACACAATTTTTTTAAGGAAAAAAACACTTTCATGAATTAAAAAAAAAAAAAAAAAAAAAAAAAAACACTAAAGTTAGCCTAATTTGTTTCTATAATGTGAAAGATGATGTTACGCCGAGTAAACAGATACCAAACATGTCATGCTTTAAAATTGTGTCTGCCCGTGGAATGGTGGCAAACCACGGTGCTTAAAAATCTCCATAGGCAACGCTTTAAACGCCTTTACAGGTTACCAGTTTAGAGTTGCACAGGAGGTCTGTGCTAAAATTGTTGTTCTCGCTCTGACGTTCGCGACAATACCTCATATGTGTGACTCGATCGCTGTTTACATATGCATCTTTGCATAAGCTGTTTACATAACGTATGTGTTCGCATTTGTGCACGATGGGACAGGGACGCTTTCAATGAACAACATCCCTTGTGATAGCATGGGCCGTGACTGGTCCTCTTTATGGAGAGATCTGGGGACTATGAGACCCCAAATCTCTCCTCTGGCCAGGTAAATAAAGGGGCGGAACTGGAAGTGATGGACTATTTGTCACTCCCAGTTTTCGGGATTACAGAAAAGGGGGAACAACATCAGTCCCTCTCTTTCTGTACAGTGCAGCCATCGCCGCTGGCCGCAATGGGACCGGAGAGGCGGCGGGAGGGGGTGGGACTCCCTTCCGCCACCCGCAGAAGTGATCGAGTGGCTAATTATTTGATCAGATCACTTCTTCCTTGTATAGAATCTCTGGCTGAAAAGATTGATACCAGGATGATGCCTGTAGGTATAACCACTGAAACTGGAGGACATCCATGTACGCCCTGGCGGCTGGAAGTGGTTAAATTGCTGGCAAAATGACAGCTCCTGTCCACTTCAATCCGTTAGTAAACAAAGCACTCAGAAATTCCCTTCTTCTATACTGGACCCTTATCCTAGAAGAGGGCCTGGTATAGATGTTAATGGAGGACCCCACACAAAAATGAAGATAAAAAAGGCATGGGGTCCCCCCAAATATCAATTCCAGGCCCTCATCCGAGCATGCAGGCTAAGAAAAAGAATGACCAGTGTACGCCCAAGAGCACCTTGTCAAGGTTGCACACCAGAAAGCTATGTTTAACCACTTCAATACCGGGCCAATTCTGACACTTTGCTCCTACATGTAAAAATCATCATTTTTTTGCTAGAAAATTACATAGAACCCCCAAACATTATAAATGTTTTTTTTAGCAAAGACCCTAGAGAATACAATGGCGGTTGTTGCAACTTTTTATCTCACACAGTATTTGCGCAGGAATTTTTCTAACGCGTTTTTTTGGGGAAAAAAACTGTTTTGTGTTTAAAAAAAAAACAAAACAGTAAAGTTAGCCCAATGTTTTTGCATTTTGTGAAAGATGAAGTTACGCCGAGTAAATAGATACCCAACATGTCACGCTTCAAAATTGCACACGCTCGTGGAATGGCGCCAATGTTCGGTACTTAAAAATCCCCATAGGCGACGCTTGAAATTTTTTTACTGGTTACATGTTTTGAGTTACAGAGGAGGTCTAGGGCCAAAATTATTGCTCTCGCTCCAACGTTCGCGGCGATACCTCACATGTATGGTTTGAACACCGTTTTCATATGTGGGCGGGACTTACGTATGCGTTCGCTTCTGCGTGCGAGCACACGGGGACAGCGGCGCTTAAAAAATTTTTTTTTTTTTTTTTTTTTATTAATTATATTTTATTTTTTTTTATTTTGACACTTTTTTGAATAAAAAAAAAAAATGTGATCACTTTTATTCCTATTACAAGGAATGTAAACATCCCTTGTAATAGCAATATGACATGTCAGGTGCTCTTAATAGTGAGATATGGGGTCAATAGGAACCCATATCTCACCACTAGGCTGGGAAGCCTGAAATAAAAAAATAAAATAAAACGATCGCCGCTTCCCAGCCGAAGCGGCGCCGTTTTTTTGAATGGAGAGGCCGGGCGTGACGTCATAACATCGCGCCCGGCCTCCGACGATCATAGAGACTCCGGGGACCATCTGGTCCGCCGGAAATCTCTATGATCTACATCCGGCGCCGGCGGATCCACTCCCCGCCTCACCGATCGTAACGGTGAGTCGGAGCAAGCACCGGAGGGCGGCGGGAGCGTCCCCTCTCGCCTCCCATAGGAACGATCAAGCGGTGGAACGGCCGCTATGATCGTTCCTATGGTGTAGAGATTCGCCGGCTGAAACTGGCAATATCTGAATGATGTCGGTTACTACAGGCATCATTCAGATATACCTGCTCAAAGCCCAGGACGTCATATGACGTTCGTGGGCTTGAAGTGGTTAAAGTGGAACTCAAGGCTACTTTCAGATTGGGGAGTTGAGGGTGTCGGCGGTAAAGCGCCGCTATTTTTAGCTGTGCTTTACCATCGTTTTTGCTGAGGTTTTCAGGCGCTAGCAGGGATCGCTTTTAACCCCCGCTAGCGGCCAAAAAAGGGTTAAAACCACCACTGCAGCGCTACATTGCCGGAGGTTCGGCGGCACTGCCCATTGATTTCAATGGGCAGGGGCGCTGTAAGAGTGGTGTATACACTTGATTTAAATCAAATTCACCCTACTTTACAGCCAAGGAAGCTGCTTCTATTTAATTTGCACCTGCCATGGTGCTTCACATCAGTTATCAGTTATGACGCCAGCCATATGATGGTTTGACAGTTTGGTTGTGGACACAATCACATGTGACAGCAATCCCGGCTTTCCAGGAATATAACTGTTTTTTTAAAGCAGAGCTCCACCCAAAAGGGAAAGCTCCGCTTGTTTGCTTCCTCCCCGTCTCCGCTGCCATATTTAGCACCTTTCGGGGGAGAGCAGGTACCTGTTATGACAGGTATCCGTCCCCACTTCCGGGAGACCTCGCCACGCCGAGGCCCCCCCCCCCGGAAGTTCGGCCCCCCTCCTCCTTCCACCACCATTCAGAAAGAGCAGTGTGCTTCGCGCATGTGCAGTATGGAAAGGGCTGTGAAGCTGCAAGGCTTCACTGCCTGTAACCCTTGCGAGAAATGGCGGTGGCAGCCCCCGAGAGCCAAATTAAAAACTGTCTGGGGTGCTAACATCGCGGGATCCCTGGACAGGTACGTGTCCTAATATTAAAAGTCAGCAGCTACAGCATTTGTAGCTGCTGACTTTTAATTTTTGAGGGGGGGGTTCTGCTCCGCTTTAAGCCATTAAATCAATGGGTTTATTTCCGCTTTATTATTTACTGCTGCTCTGGGGCTCTGGGCTTCAGCAAAATGGCAGCCTCCAGCAAGAAGAAACGTGAGGAATGCTGAAGGCAATTTACAGCAACACTATATTTTGGTCACAATAATTATTAATTTGGAATGTACTAAACCAATAAATACTCACGCTATGTTAGTTACAAATGTGAGAAACATATATGTGATCAAAAACTCGCACCTGATGCCCACAAGGTGCTATAACCTCAAAAATCAAACACCTTTTATCTATCTGGAGCACTTTAGCACGTTGCAAGAGATTGCATTTCACTTTGACAATTCTATTTGTTTTTGTGTATCATATTATATCACAACTGCAAATGCTGTTTATATATATATATATATATATATATATATATATATATATATATATATATATATATATATATATATATATATATATATATATATATATATATATATATATATACACACACACACACATATATAAAAATATATGAATGTCATGTTATATGTTATTCCGCTTTGTATTAAAAAATACAAGAACGAACATAGAGCATAAATAGAGCCAGTCCCAAATCAGAATAGAACTTTTGGCTGCAACTCACTCACAAAATATAATAAATAAATAGGGGCGATTTGCAGCAAACTCATAAATTCAGTCGGGGTAATACATTAAAAATAATGCAAAGAGCAAATTTGTATTGTAATTCTTACTAACCAATTAGAGATAAGCTTTCAATATTCTACTCAGATATTAGATTTCTTATTGGTTGCCGTTAGTTTCTAAACTTCACTGCCGCCTATACTGTTAAGTAAGTGACTCTTAATCCAAAACCTTTTATTCTAGATGTGTGTAAAGTAGGGAAGTGTCTCAGCCCCTGTCAGATGGTGTGTGTGTCCTGGCTGGGTACATTCACCCTCTCTATCTTGTGACTATTCTCAATGCAGAAAGGGAAATCCTACATTGTGAGTTGTCAACAAAACAGAAATCAAGAGGAAATTCTTCAAGGGTGACAACCGTCTAAGAATCAGTTCACACAGGCAGAGGGCCGCGGCAAAAACCTGGGTGTCTGCGTCACACTAGGAACGCCCACATCTGTCATTTACCGTAATGCCAAATAGGACAGTTCAGACCAGCCTGTTCACATCGCTTTGTGCTGCACGTGTTTTAACTCATCATGTGAAGCTCAGCGGGCGTTACCTGATAAGATCATTGGGATCTCACCACAACCGCGTGTCAGATGTGGGTATAGAAAGCAGTGCGGTATTTCAGTGTAATATGGAACTCCCTACCCCAATCTGTCTAGCTGTCTCCTACCCTGTCCGCCTTTAAAGCCCCTTCACACTGCCAGCAGCGCTTTACTGACGTTTTTGCTGCGCTTTTTGGGCGCTAGTGGGGAGCTTTTAACCCCTGCTAGTGGCCAAATAAAGGGTTAAAAGCGCCTGCAAAGGGCCGCTGCCACTGCGCTTTGCAGTCGCTTCGGCGGCGCTGCCCATTGATTTCAATGGGCTGGGGGCACTTTAGGAGCAGTGTATACAACGCTCCTAAAGCGCCTCAAAGAAGCTGCTTGCAGGACTTTTCTTGACGCCCTGCTAGCGCAGCGCCCCAGTGTGAAAGCACTCGGGCTTTCACACTGGGATTGCAGCTGAGGCTTTTTTCAGGCGCTTTACAGGCTCTATTTTAGCGCTAAAGTGCCTGAAAAACGCCTCCAGTGTGAAAGGGGTCATAGGTGATCCCTGAAAATGAATTTCTTCAGAGAAGACCACCCCACCTCCACCTAACAACTTCAACCAGCTCCATTGGCTCCACAGCTATTACCTTTGGTACCAAATTCCTCTCCCTTTAAGGCCCCGATAACATCTGAGTGACACAAGAGTGTTGCTTTTTTTGCGTGTCTTTGTAGCTCATTTTTGTAGCGATATCACTCATTTGAATGGGCTGCCCTCCACTCCAAAACATGACAAAGCAGCCCCTGTACCCTTTTCTGGAGCCCACTTTAGAGTGTTTTTTGGCCGTTTTTCATGCAACAAAGTGCCTTGTTTTTTAAGTGCTTTGAGGTGCCATTAGGAATGAATGGCACACAAACACTTGTTGTGCATTTTGCCACAATTTTTCCCATGTTTTGTATATGTGGGCAGAATCGCGCAATTCTGCCCGCAATTCAAATACATATAGGTGTGAATGGTGCCTTAGATTGTAAGCTCCATGAGCAGGGCCCTACTTATCCTTCTGTATTGAACTGTATTGAAACTAAACTGTCTCCCTTTATATTGTAAAGTGCTGAGCAAACTGTTGGCACCATATAAATCCTGTATAATAATAATAATAATCTCCCCCTTGGCATCACAAAACAGGCATACGGGAGGCAGCCATATCACCTCCTCTCCCCCTGTATATCCAACTCTAAACTGTGATCTGAAAAGCGATTCACTGTGGATCCGCAGACTTTTAGGCCACTTTCACGGGGCGGATCCAGACTCTGCTTGTTTGGTGGGGATTGATCCGCTGATCCCCACTGAGCAGGAGGATAACAGGTTGGTCTCCGCTCGCTGTGCTGAGATGGACCAGTCAGAGTCCTGCTCTCATTTATGGGGAGACCGGATGAAAACGGACCACCTGTCAGTTTTCATCCGATCTGATCCACCAGACGTATGGAAAATAGGACCTCTATCCGTTGGGATTTGGCGGACAGGATCGGATCAGATGGCAGCAGGTGTCAGTGGACACCCGCTGCCCCATAGGGATGAATGGAGGGTCCGATCAGGTCCACCTGAAAAACTGACAGGCGCATCTGATCGGACAACCCATGTGAAATGAAGCCCAAGAAAAGGATTTACTTTACTTTGAATCATTTCCACTTCTTTTCTGTTGTGTATATAGGACAGGAAGTGAAGGGACATCTCTTAAATGGGGACAATTTGCAGGAAAAAAAAAAAACTGACAGAAGTTTTAACACTTTCCTACTTCATCCAAAATGGAAAAAAATAATTCTGGGATCAGATATACTTAAAGTGGAACTTCAGTCATTTTTACAACTTTCCATCTATTAAATCTTCTGCCCTTGTTGTTTTAACTTTGGATAGTAAAACATTTTTTTTTTTTGCCAGTAAATACCTTATACAGCTCCCTTCTGGTTTCCTGTCTGGTAAAAAGCCTAGGCTTATGATATCATGCACAGCTCTATCTCTCTCACTCTCCTGAGTGTTTGCCAGGAAGTGAGGGTGGATGAGTTATAAGAGGGTCAATAAGAGCTGAAGAGCTGGAGATGTGCCTCTGTGTGACTGTGTAAGTCCAAGAAGTGAACAGGCAGCAGCTTCAGCTGCCCACAGTTAAAATGGCTGCAGCCAGACTCAGTGGAGGGAGATTTCTGCAGCATATTTGGCAAGTACAGAATCACAGTATATATAAAAAAAAAATATGCAAAGTGGTTGGAGTGAAGATTCAGAATGGCAAAGATGTTTTTATTACAAATTATGTGAGCAGACTGCAGTTCCTCTTTAAATGGTATTAAATGTTCGCCTTTAAAAAAAAAAAAAAAAAACACCTTATACTTATCTGCTCTGTGCAGTGATTTTGCACAGAGCAATCCCATTCATCGTCTTTTCGGGTCCCTCACCGGCACTCCTGGCTCCTCCCCCTTGACCAGTGCCCCAATAACAAGCCACTTGCTATGGGGAGCACTGGTGCATGCTTGTTCCTGAGCCTTGCTCTACACGTTCATAAGAAACATAAGGGGGGGGTTGATTTACTAAAGGCAAATCCACTTTGCACTACAAGTGCACTTGGAAGTGCAGTCGCTGTAGATCTGAGGGGGACATGCAAGGAAAATAAAAAACAGCATTTTTGCATATACACGATTGGATGTTAAAATCAGCAGAGCTTCCCCTCATTTCAGATCTTCCCCTCAGATCTAAAGTGACTGCACCTCCAAGTGCACAGTGGATTTGCCTTCAGTAAATCAACCCCATAGAGTCAAGGTTCGGCCCCACCCCCCGCCCTCTCCTCATTGGCTGTGACTGGCAGCAGTGGAAGCCAATGGCTCCCGCTGTTGTTCCAGCCAATAAGGAGAGGGAGTCCTGGGATAGCCGAGGTTCTCCTGCACATCGCTGGATAGAGAGGGGGCTCGTGTGAGTATTGGGGGGGTTGCAGGGGGAGCAACAAACAGAAGGTTTTTTTACCTTCATGCATAGAATGTATATAAGGAAAATAAAAAAAAAAAAAAAAAAAAAAAAACCTCAGCCTTTACAATCACTTTAAACAAAATCAAATTTTTGTCATAAATAAAGAAGTGCTAAAAATATGTCTCCGGCTTTAAATGATATTTTCTATTAGGAAAGCCTCCTGATTTCTAATTGTTTGCCATTTATTGTACTATAAACGTGTGTTTGTTGTGACTGATAGGAAAGCAATGCTAAAAGAGTGAGAAAGTTTTGACAACTAACCTGGTCTACCTATTTGGAGGCTGATCTCTCTGGAGCGTTCCTCGGGCCCTAAGAACACAGAATAGCCATCCTGCTGAAACCCTCGAATGAAAGAGACAGTCTGCATTGAGTAGGTTTTGCCAATTCCCTGGTCCCCTATCCATCTAACAGGCTGACAGCCTCAAACAAGCTGCTTTTCTTCCCAATGTTAAATATTTCATTCAGCAATTAGTAAACGGTGCCAAAAAAATACCTATACAAATATCAATATTTGCTTGCCGACGTTTATCATTCAGACAAATATAAGTTATATAAAAACTGACCTGTATTACAGTCAAGGACATAAAGAGGTAAGCCCTGTGCTTATTGCAAAAGCAAGATAAGTATAGGTTCTGGTGTTCTCTCTCTCTCTCTCCTTTTTTTTTGCCCTGTTCTCTCCTGATGAAAACACCCTATTAGTAAACAATGGCTGTGAATGTGCCTCTCGTTAGCAGAAATGTTAAGATTAATTGCCTGGATGACAAATAAGGAAGCAGGGAAGTGGCCCGAGAACTGACATTTGTGATGCCCATTTAAATGGCCCCTTGGGAAGGACTGTGATCAAGGGGAAATGGGAATTAAATGACTTGGATTATAGATGATCTGCTTTGGCAATCATTTGTGAAAGCCTGTGCTTTGACAGCGTATTAACCCTTTCCAGTAGCCCAAAGGCCTACGCTGCCACCCAGGCCCCCTACGCTGGTGGTGGGGCTCAGTGGTGGATCTAATGTCCTGCTGTTACTTTCCCACTGGATCTGCTGCTGTATATCCCTTCCTCCATGACCCTGGCCTCGTTCCCTC
The DNA here is from genome assembly GCF_042186555.1 of Aquarana catesbeiana. Taxonomy (NCBI): domain Eukaryota; kingdom Metazoa; phylum Chordata; class Amphibia; order Anura; family Ranidae; genus Aquarana; species Aquarana catesbeiana. The sequence goes on along the minus strand of NC_133326.1, from coordinate 61,203,461 downwards.
CCGTCCTTCTTAGAGATATTAACCCCCATTAGCAGAAATGGTGAGATTAATTGGCTGGCTGACAAATATGAATGCAGAAACTCTGAATGGCAGAAGTGGCCTGAAATTGACATTTGTGAAGCCCAGTTAAATGGTCCATTGGGAACTATGATCAGGGGGAAATGAGAATGAAAGGACCTGGATTATGGATGATCTACTTTGGCGATCACTTGTACAAGCAGGCTGCACTTGACAGCCTGTTAACCCTTTACAGAAGTCCAAGGGCCTATGCTGCAATCTAGGCCCCTTGTGTGCCGGCGGTGGGATTCAATGGTGGATGTAATATCCTGCTGTTAAATCTCTGCCTCCATAATCTGCCTGCTCTCCCTCCTGTATTTCTTAGAGGAGCAGAAATGGTGAGATGGATTGCCTGGCTGACGAATAAAGAGTAGGTAATCCAAACAGCCTGCAAATGACATTTGTGATGCCCAGTGAAATGGCCCCTAAGGAAGCATTCTAATCAGGGGGAAAGGAGAATTAGATGACATAGATTATGAATGATCTACTTTACCAAAGGCTGACTCTTGTTGATCACTTGTACAAGTGATAATCTGCCACTTGACAGCCTATTTAACCCTTTGTAGAAGGCAAAAGACCTATGCTGCCCCCCAGGCGCCCTTGTGCCAGTGGTGGGATTCTATGGTGGATGGACCATCCTGCTGTATATCTCTGCCTGTTCTCCTGAACATGACATGTGTGATACTCAGCTAAATGGCCCCTTGGAAAGAACTCTGATTGAGAGGAAATGAGAACTAGATGACTTTGATTATGGATGATCTACTTTACCAAAGCATGTCCCTTGACAGCCTTTTAACCTTTTGCAGAAGCCCAAAGAAATACGCTATCACCCAGACCCCTCGTGTCGTCGGTGGGGTTCTACAGTGGATATACCATCCCTGCATGAATACTATCACGTGACAGCCTATTAACCCTTTGCAGCACGTCCCCCCCCCCCCCCCCCCCAGGCCCCCTTGTTCCAGTGGCAGTGGTGGGGTTGAATAGTTAATGTCCCATCTCCTGGTGTGTCCCTACTCTGTGTACCTTCTGCCTGCCTGTCAAAGGGGAATGGGAATTAGAAGACTTGAATTACAGATGATCTACTTCAGTAGTTCTCAACCCTGTCCTCAAGTACCCCCAACAGGCCATGTTTTGGGAATTTCTCTTAGATAAAATAGCTGTCCAAATTCTAAGCCATTGACTCTGATTTAAAGCACCTGTGCAAGATAAAGAAAAACCTGCAAACATGGCCTGTTGGGGGTACTTAAGGACAGGGTTGAGAACCACTGGTCTACATTACAAGAAACACTTTCCTTTGACAGCCCATTGACCCTTTGCAGAAGCCCAAAGGCCTACGCTACCATCCAGGTCTCCTTGTGCCGGTGGTGGGGTTCTACATTGGCTGTACCGTCCTACTGTTACCTTACGTTGTGTAATCCTGCCTGTTCTCCTTCCTGTTAGAGGAACTGAAATGGTACGACTAATTGACTGGCTGACTTCTAAGAGTTACCCTGAGTGGCCTGCAACTAACATCTGTGATGCCCAGTTAAATGCCGCTAGGAAAGCATTCTGATTGATGGGAAATGGGAATAAGATGACTTGGATTACGGATGATCTACTTTACCAGGGGCTTACCCCTTTGCAGCATATAAAAGGCCTACGCTGTTCCAGTGGTGGGGTTGAATGGTAGATGTACCATCCTGTTATTTCCTTACCTTGTGTACCAACGCCTGTCAAGAGGGAATGGGAATTTGATCACTTGGATTAAGGAAGAACACAATCGCTTGACAGCGTATTATATCCTTTGCAGCACATAAAAGGCCTATGCCGCCCCCCTTGTTCCGGTGGTGGTGTTGAATGGTAGAAGTACCATCCTGCTGCCTCCTTACACTATTGCTTGAAAGCCAATTGACCCTTTGCAGCACATAAAAGGGCTATGCCCCTCTGGCCCCCTTGTTTCGGTGGCGGTTGTGGGGTTGACTGGTAGATGTACCATCCTGCTGTTTCCTTACCTTGTGTACCACCGCCTGTCAAGGGGGAATGGGAATTAGAAGCCTTGGATTGGATGATCTACTTTGCACAAATACAGTTGCCAAACAGCCTATCAACCCTTTGCAGCATATAAAAGGCCTATACCACCCCCCTTGTTGTCCGGAGATGGGGGGGGGGGGTGTCCCATCTCCTGTGGTTATATTGGGGGGGGGTGTCAGTGATGGGGGGGTGTCTCATCTCCTGTGGTTATATTGGGGGGGGTGTCAGTGATGGGGGGGGTGTCTCATCTCCTGTGGTTATATTGGGGGGGGGTGTCAGTGATGGGGGGGGTGTCTCATCTCCTGTGGTTATATTGGGGGGGTGTCAGTGATGGGGGGGGGTGTCTCATCTCCTGTGGTTATATTGGGGGGGGTGTCTCATCTCCTGTGGTTATATTGTGGGGGTGTCAGTGATGGGGGGGTGTGTCTCATCTCCTGTGGTTATATTGGGGGGGGTGTCAGTGATGGGGGGGGGTGTCTCATCTCCTGTGGTTATATTGGGGGGGGTGTCAGTGATGGGGGGGGGGTGTCTCATCTCCTGTGGTTATATTGGGGGGGTGTCAGTGATGGGGGGGGGTGTCTCATCTCCTGTGGTTATATTGGGGGGGGTGTCTCATCTCCTGTGGTTATATTGTGGGGGTGTCAGTGATGGGGGGGGGTGTCTCATCTCCTGTGGTTATATTGGGGAGTGTCAGTGATGGGGGGGTGTCTCATCTCCTGTGGTTATATTGTGGGGGTGTCAGTGATGGGGGGGGGTGTCTCATCTCCTGTGGTTATATTGGGGAGTGTCAGTGATGGGGGGGGGTGTCTCATCTCCTGTGGTTATATTGGGGGGTGTCAGGGTGTCTCATCTCCTGTGGTTACCTTCACAGTGTTGCTGTGTGTCCCCCCCCCCTCCATGCTGTGTCTGTCCCCCCTCCATGCTGTGTCCCCCCCCTCCATGCTGTGTGTCCCCCCCCCCTCCATGCTGTGTCTGTCCCCCCTCCATGCTGTGCGCCCCCCCCCCCCCTCCATGCTGTTTGTGTCTGTCCCCCCTCCTCCAGTCCCTGTAGTAGGGATTAGTCCTCACCTTATAAGTGGAGGTGTGGGAGGATTTGATGAATAATCCGGGGGGTACGGAGTGGTTGTGTTGCTGGGACAGAGTGTTGGTTTGGTGGGGGGACTCGTCGGACTCTTTGCTGCTGTGGTAGACCACCCTGCTGTCGGAGATGTGGATGCTCGGAGCACAGCCCATGCTGGGACCTCCTCAGCCCGGTGATGATGATGATGATGATGACGGTCCCGGTGATCGCTGGTCTCAGCCGCTCAGTTCTCGGTACGGTGCAGCCTGCGGGGTGCCGCCTCTGCCGTGCCGCATGTCCCGGAGATCGGAGGAGAGGAGATCGGAGGAGAGGAGATCGGAGGAGAGCGCTCCTCATCAGGATCCCAGCTCACATCCCCCCCGCTCCATCTTCAGCATCAGCATGGCAACATGATCTCCGGGGCTGAGCGGGTGATCGGACGGCACGGCTCCTCTCCACGCCCTTCCCCGGTGATGGGGCTCATCGGTGGCCCGGTGTTTAGCTGGGACTCCTCCTCATCATCTTCCAGCGGAGAAGGAGAGGGGAGGGAGGGGGCTTACTGACATCCACCGCCCCCTCACCGGGCACACATACCCCGGGGACCGGCGCTAATGATTGGCGCTGTCAGCGGGCGGCTCTTCCATGGACGGCTCTGCAGTGTGAAGTGTAAGCCTGGAGTCACCGCACCGCTCTCTCCCCTCTGCCTACCGGCCTGCCCTCCTCCTCCTCCCTCCCGTGCTACTCCTCACCGCCGCTGTCACCCGGCCACAGCCAATGACAGCTCCGCGGGCGGGTGACCTCCGGCCTTCAATGACGTTAATGCAAATGAGATGAGCGGAGACCAATCAGCGGCGCGCAAAGCCGGGGTGGGAGGGGCTCGGGCACGGAGGGGAGTTTGAAAGGCTTGTGGTACCTGTGTGCGCTGCCAGCCTGTCAGTGATCTGTGTATCCAATCCGCTTCACTCACTCATAGACACGGCCTATGGTGCCAGCCTGTCAGTGATCTGTGTATCCAATCCGCTTCACTCACTCATAGACACGGCCTATGGTGCCAGCCTGTCAGTGATCTGTGTATCCAATCCGCTTCACTCACTCATAGACACGGCCTATGGTGCCAGCCTGTCAGTGATCTGTGTATCCAATCCGCTTCACTCACAGATAGACACGGCCTATGGTGCCAGCCTGTCAGTGATCTGTGTATCCAATCCGCTTCACTCACAGATAGACACGGCCTTTGGTGCCAGCCTGTCAGTGATCTGTGTATCCAATCCGCTTCACTCACTCATAGACACGGCCTATGGTGCCAGCCTGTCAGTGATCTGTGCATCCAATCCGCTTCACTCACTCATAGACACGGCCTATGGTGCCAGCCTGTCAGTGATCTGTGTATCCAATCCGCTTCACTCACAGATAGACACGGCCTTTGGTGCCAGCCTGTCAGTGATCTGTGTATCCAATCCGCTTCACTCACTCATAGACACGGCCTATGGTGCCAGCCTGTCAGTGATCTGTGTATCCAATCCGCTTCACTCACTCATAGACACGGCCTATGGTGCCAGCCTGTCAGTGATCTGTGTATGCCATCCGCTTCACTCACTGATAGACACGGCCTATGGTGCCAGCCTGTCAGTGACCTGTGTATCCAATCCGCTTCACTCACTCATAGACACGGCCTATGGTGCCAGCCTGTCAGTGATCTGTGTATGCCATCCGCTTCACTCACTGATAGACACGGCCTATGGTGCCAGCCTGTCAGTGATCTGTGTATCCAATCCGCTTCACTCACTCATAGACACGGTCTATGGTGCCAGCCTGTCAGTGATCTGTGTATCCAATCCGCTTCACTCACTCATAGACACGGCCTATGGTGCCAGCCTGTCAGTGATCTGTGTATGCCATCCGCTTCACTCACTGATAGACACGGCCTATGGTGCCAGCCTGTCAGTGATCTGTGTATCCAATCCGCTTCACTCACTGATAGACATGGCCTATGGTGCCAGCCTGTCGGTGATCTGTATCCCGTCCGCTTCACTCACTGATAGACACGGCCTATGGTGCCAGCCTGTCAGTGATCTGTGTATCCAATCCGCTTCACTCACTCATAGACACGGCTTATGGTGCCAGCCTGTCAGTGATCTGTGTATGCCATCCGCTTCACTCATAGACACGGCTTATGGTGCCAGCCTGTCAGTGATCTGGGTATCCAATCTGCTTCACTCACTCATAGACACGGCCTATGGTGCCAGCCTGTCAGTGATCTGTGTATGCCATCCGCTTCACTCACTGATAGACACGGCCTATGGTGCCAGCCTCTCAGTGATCTGTGTATGCCATCCGCTTCACTCACTGATAGACATGGCCTATGGTGCCAGCCTGTCAGTGATCTGTGCATCCCAATCCGCTTCACTGAGTGATTCATAGACATGGCCTATGGGGGAGATTTATTAAAACTGGAGCACACCGTATCTGGTGCAGCTGTGCATAGTAACCAATCAGCTTCTAACTTCAACTTGTTTAATTAAGCTTTGACAATAAGCCCCCGTTCACATTGGAGGCAGGTTTGAAATCGTGCGAGTTTAGCTGAACTCACATAATTTCAAACCCGCATTTCATAGCGAGTTCCAGGGTGATTTGAAAGAAATGTGTGTGGGTTCATGCACAGTTGCCAAGAGTAGTGCAGGAACTACTTTTGGAAATCATCGCGGCGCCACAAAGTCGGCGTCACACCGGGTCATTTGCCGACAATAGGCTGTGATTTGGCATGCAATTTGACATGTCAAATCACCCCGATGTGAACAGGGGGGCTAAAACCTAGAAGCTGATTGGTTACTATGCACAGCTGCATCAGATTCTGTGTGCGCCAGTTTTAGTAAATCCCTCCTCCAGTGTCTGTGTGCGTTGCCAGCCTGCCATTTTGAGGAGTTAGACACATACACCCAATAAAAATCAACCTCACTGACTGATCGACATGGCCTGTCAGTGAGGAGACAGACATATGTATCTCTCAGAAAACATCAGACATGGGTTCTGTTCCCTGTGTGCACTGTCAGAGGAAAGGGTTAGAAACCTCATGATAATCAGCTTCACTGACTGAGAGACATGGGCTTTATTGCTGCATTACTGTCAACAAGGATGGAGACATATTTATTCCACAGAAAAACTTCACTGACTGACAGACGTGCTTTATGGTATCTGTGTGCACTGCCAGCCTGTCATTAAAGGAAGCAGACATGTATATCCAGTAAAAATCAGCTTTACTGACACAGGTTCTGTTCCCCGTGTACACTGTAACTGAGGAAGAAGACACATGTACCCCACATTAATCAGCTTCACTGACAGACATGGGCTATGGTGCTGTGTGTACTGTCAGTGAGAATGCAGACATATATATCCCTCACAAAACAGCACTGACTGACAGACATGGGTTTTGGTGCTGGTGTGCACTGCCTGCATGTGAGTGAGGAGTCAGAGATATATGTCCCAGAAAAAACAGCTTCACTGACTGACTGACATGGGTTCTGATTCCTGTGTATACTGTCAGCCTGTCAGTAATGAGGTAGATATATGTATCTATCAAAAATCAGCTTCACTGACTGACAGACATGGGTTCTGATGCCTGTGTATACTGTCAGCCTGTCAGTGATGAGGTAGATATATGTATCTATCAAAAATCAGCTTCACTGACTGACAGACATGGGTTCTGATTCCTGTGTATACTGTCAGCCTGTCAGTGATGAGGTAGATATATGTATCTATCAAAAATCAGCTTCACTGACTGACAGACATGGGTTCTGATTCCTGTGTATACTGTCAGCCTGTCAGTGATGAGGTAGATATATGTATCTATCAAAAATCAGCTTCACTGACTGACAGACATGGGTTCTGATTCCTGTGTACACTGTCAGCCTGTCAGTGAAGAGGTAGATATATGTATCTATCAAAAATCATCAGCTTCTCTGACTGACTGACTTGGGTCATGGTGCCCGTGTACACTGCTAGTGAGGAGGAAGACACACCAACTTTACATTATTCAGCTTCACTGACAGACAGGATTGCCAATGTCAGTAAATTAACGGACAGTATGTAAAATCTGCGATTTCTACATATGTCCATGAGTGTCTGTTTACAGACATGCATTATGCATCTCCATAATGGACATTCACGAACCGATGTAAAAATCATGGATTTGACATACTGTTTGTGAATTTACTGACGGTTGGCAGCCCTGCTGACAGACATGGGCTATGGACCTGCGTGTACTGTCAGTGAGGTGGCATACATATACAGTATATACATCACAAAACAGCTTCACTTACTGACAGACATGGGCTATGGTCTTGTGTGCACTCCCAGCCTGTCAGTGAGGAGACAGACTTATGTACTCAATAAAAATCAGCTTCACTGACAGTGAGATATGGGTTCTGGTACCTGAGTGCCCCACCAGAGCAGTCTGTCAGTGAAGAGTCATCTGCATGTACCCAGGGCCAGATTTAGACCATGGAGGGCTTGGGGCACTTCCTGTTCAGTGGGCCCCTCATACACAGGAATGGATTCTGGCACCTGTGTGCACAGTCAGTGAGGAGGAGGCATTCCTCACATTAATCAGCTGCCATGGGTGCTGGTGACTGTATTCTGTCAGTGAAGAGGCAGACCCACATATCCCACAAAAATCAGCTTCAGTGACTGACAAACATGTACCCCACATTACACAGCTTCACTGACTGAGATATGTGGGTTCTGGTATCTGTATACACTGTCAATGAGGGCTGTACCCCCCTGATGGCGGCCCTGGTGAGAAGGCAGACCCATGTACCTTGTAAAAATCAGCTTCACTGACTGACAGAGAGATATGGGTTCTGGTACCTGAGTGTCCTACCAGTGCAGTCTGTCAGTGAGGAGTCATCTGCATGAACCTAGCGCCAGATTTAGACCTTGGGGGCCCGGGGCACTTCCTGTTCTGTGGGTCTTTCATTCACAGTATATACAAATCACATCACTAAATATATTGATTGAAGTTTGTTAATTGCATGTGACTGGAACTGACAAGTTATACATATAGTACATAGAAGTTCTATATATGAAGAAGATACATGTAAATACAGTACATGCCAGCAAATTTCCGGGTACATTTTTACGTACATAGCTATGCCGCTATACATAGATAGCTATGCCACTCTATGGATAACAATGCAATCGGTCTAACCTGAAACAATATACTAGAGAAAAAAACCTTTACAGATTAAATATTACTTCCTAAGAGAAATTTTAATGACAGAAGCACTTTTTTTTAATTTGGTGTACAGCGGGTCTGGGGCAACTGCTCCTTTGGCACTGTTTTCACCCCAGATTAATCAGCTTTACTGACTTAGGCTTCATCCACACAGGAGTACAAAAGCCTGGCAAGCAGGCCCATTCATGTCAATTGGTACACAGCTGCTGCTCCCAATCTGACATCCTTGCTGGTGCAGGTCCCCGAATTAACACTGTCTGCATTCGGGGACATGCACCAACACCCACGTAGCTGTCAAATTCACTTTGCAAGAGAATTATCCCTTAGCTTAGTAAATGAGGTGAATCTGTGTTGACAATCATTCAGTCACATGCAAGCAAAAATCCACTTTTTTACATTTTCTTTGCACACGATTGGATATTGTTTGTAGAGTACATATTTAGCACATTTCACAAGCTAAGTGAAAATTCCCTTGTGAAGTAAACTTGCTCTACTCCATAGACAGGCTCAGGGGGTGTGCCAAGTGTGCCTGGGCACACTCTAATCACTCTGTTGAGTGCCGATTCCCCCATGACGCTCCCCTGCAGTGCTGCTGGTCTCCGTCCTCTCCCCTCGGCTTCTGCAAGGCAATTATATCTATGGGAGGCTGTATGCACCACCTGGGTGCCTGGTTGGGATTGGGGGAGCTAAAATTTATATTGAATGGCCTTGGGCACTCATGTGCAAGAGGCCTTATATGTTTTCCCCAAAAATTTCACTTTTGCTGGACAGCTTGGCCTACACATGGTTGGGGAGGATAATAGAAATAAAGGCTAAATAGCTAAAAAAAAAGTCATATTCTCTATACTATCATTCACAGTCACAACCCTACAGAGTTGTTAAAATTCAATATTTTTCAAAACAGTCATTCTTTAACAGGTTCTAATGATAATCATGTTTATGATATATTGATAAGAACATCTTTGGTTATCACAGTCATGACTGAAGAGATCCTACCATGAGTTATAGGGCTGGATTTAAACATCTCATGCTGCCAGCATCCCTGAGCAGTGGCGGCTGGTGCTCAATTTTCTGGGGGGGACGGCCTCACCAGCCAGCCAACCAACCAACCCCCGCCCCTCGCTCGATTGATCGCCGGTCCCCCCCCATCGCTCGATCACTGCCTCGCCTGTCAGGCCCCCCGCCAGCCCCACATTTACTCCATCCAGGTCGCGGCTTCGACAGCTTCCCCCCCCCGCGTCTCCTCCCCAGTCCCAGCGGTCGCTTCTCCTCCCGGGTCAATCAAGACTTAGGACTCGCGACCAATTGGGTCTTACGACTCCCAGATAATCGGGTCTCAGGACCCGTATCCTGACTGGCCGGGAGGAGAAACAGGAAGACATTAGCGAATATGAATGCGAATATTAATTTGCTAATGTCACACAACTGGGTGGGCTCCGGGCGCAATGCTCCAATCATGTGCTTCGAAAAAAAAAAAAAAAACATTGGAATCCATGTGTCCGGTGTCCTGCATGTAAATTAGGGGTTAGGCGCATGGATTAGGGGGGCGGTGTCCCTTCGCCCTGCATGAGCGTCCGCCACTGCCCCTGAGCAAGGTTCACGCTCCCTTGTCAGCAAAATTATGCTTTTTGGCCTAAAGTGGGGTACACACTATAAGAAAATCAGGGAACAATCGCCCAATTTTCCTCGTTGTTTTGCTTTTTTTTTTTTTTGTTTTGTTTTTTTGTTTATTGTTTCTGATCATGCACAGTCTTTCTTTTCTGATTTTTCTTGTACGAAAGTCACACGAAAATGGTACACACTAAACGAAAATCGTTCATTCTGTTCCTGTAACGAGAAACATTTTGGAGTTTGTCCCTTCTGGAATTTTCGAACGAAAAGCCAGAATGGGATGTCGAAAGTTGTGTACACACTATACGAAAATTGTGAGAAAGTTCCTCGGAAGAAAACGTTCGCCCAGTTTTCTAATAGTGTGTACGAGCCTCAAAACCAGTCATGGGACTAGCACAGCCCTGCTCAGTAAACAGTCTTAGTGATGTAGCTAATGTCAAAATAGTAAGGGGGTTTAATAAAAAATTACTTTGTTAAAAGCAACTAAAGTTCCCTCTGAATACATTTTTGCAAGTAATTATATAAAAATATAGTGAAAACACCTGGATAATCTCAAATAAAAAAAAAACCACAAAAATCACATGCAAACGTACAAACATTATCACAAGTTGTCAATGTGTACAACAAATACATTGCTAAAATAATGAGATGTAATGAAATACTTTGAAAATACTTATTTTGCTTCTTCAGTTTTAATGCTATGTATTCGCTTTATTGATTTAAAGGGATCAAGGCTTTTTCAACTGTGAGAGACAAGATCAGGCTTTTCCACAGATCTATCAAAGAAGTGGTGGCCAGGGATGGATGGTGAGCAAGTGTCACATGGATTATAAGGCAAAGCAGGGCACACTAATGCACTAATAAGTGCACTGGCTGTGTGTAAATGTACACCAATAGAATGTAACATCAGTTATATTTAATCAGCTCTCTGTTCCATAAGCGTTTTTAATGTTTTATGGTAAAATGTAAATAGAAGTATGTCCAAAGCTTTTTTTTTTTTTTTGCTATCCCTCTCTTGTGGGTCACATGAGTGCACTTATTTCTGTACTCCTGTGACCCAGAATCAGCCGACAACAGAATTAAGCCTGCTGTCAGCTGACATCACATAGCAAATCCAAGCTCTGGAAGGATCCTGACAATAATGTTGGGGTCCTGGCAAATGCCTGAGTGCTGGAGGGGCAGAGCAGAGAGCGGTGACTGACATTTACAGAGCTGACTGATAGATCAGTGATCTTGTAATCGCTCAGTTCTTGGGTTTAGAGTCGGTGCGGAACAGCTGCAGCATCAGTTCCATGCTGCAGCCAAATAGGTGGGTATATATGTTTATTTTATTTTATTTTTTTTATTTCCCACATTTCTTATTTAAAATGTCTCAGCAAAATATTAAAAAAAAATATTCAGCAACATTCCTTTTATGCTTTTCCTTTGTGTTTCTTTAAAAATACTACAAGTACAGAAAAATACCCATTGGTCCTTCTAGAAATCCAGTAAACTCCTAACTTGAAATTACAACTCTGGCTACAAAACACCACCCTTTTATGTTATGGCGATGAGGAGGGGAGGTGTTCTGCAGTGCAGCAGCAGAGAGCTAAGCAGGGCTGAAAACACTGCTTGAAATTTTGGTGTGGCAGAGGCACTGTGTTGTCAGCTTAGACTGGCAATTGGGAGAATACTGGATTTCTGGCAGATCACATTACTATGAATTGAAACAACTTTCCAACATTTAAAGTGGTTGTAAACCCATATGAAAAAAAAAAAAGAAAACACGCAAGACAAATTCATAATGAGCTAGTATGCATCACATACTATAGAAGTCAGCAGAGCTTCAGCTCATTCCCTAAGCTAAGGGAAACTTCTCTTGCAAAGTGAAATTTAGATTTGCTAAGCAAACAGCCTGTTTTGTCTTTAGTAAATCAATCTCACAGTGTCTAAAGGAAAAGACATCTGCTGTGCTTTCTCTTACAATTTAATTTTGCTCTACAAATTCAGCCTCATTGATGCAATATGTACTAAACGTTTATTTGTAAAACTACAATTTTTTTATCCATTGTAAGAAAAAAACAGAACAAGCCCTAAGGGCTCGTTTACACTTGCTTAAAAATGTGGCATTGGACACACTTTTTTAAAGCAATCTGAATGCCAATCAAAGCCCATGTCACTAAATAAAATGGTAAGCTTACAGTCCTGTATACATGTCGTGCTTACTTTGCTTAAAAAAATTATACCCCATATCGCTCAAAGCTTCTTCAAAGCCTCCATAGAAGTCTATGACAACGCTCGCTTACAGCACCTGCAGTTTTTGAGAGGCTTTTTTTTGCTTTGTTTTGTAGGTATTGCAGGTATGAGAGATCCCAGGATGCACTGGTAAACCAACAAGCAAACCAGAAAGAGATCATCTGCAATCATTTCCGGTTCATGTGTATATTCTGGGAGAGTCTGGTGCAGACGTCATATCTGGTGTGCAGTGTGGAGAAGCAGAAAGGTGAGCGGGGTCCAGCCTGGAGCGAAGCAACTAGCAGACGGCACACGTGGTGTGCAACATGGGAATGCTATAGCGGAAGGTAAGCGGGGACCAGAGAAAGAGGACTGAGCGGCATAGGATCAGCATAGCTGGGGGTTCTGAGCAAGAAAAACTAGCAATGTCACACATGGTGTAAAGTGTGGGAGCAATACAGCGGGAGGTGAGCAGGGATCAGAGAGAGAGGAGGATCAGCAAACCAGAGGATCAGCAGAGCTGAAGAGTTACTACTGAGTGGGGGATCAGCAGAGCTGAAGAGTTACTACTGAGTGGGGGATCAGCAGAGCTGGGAGTTACTACTGAGTGTGGATCAGCAGAGCTGGGGGTTACTACTGAGTGTGGATCAGCAGAGCTGGGGGTTACTACTGAGTGTGGATCAGCAGAGCTGGGGGTTACTACTGAGTAGGGCATTGGCAGAGCTGGGGGTACTACTGAACAAGAGTACTAATAAGCTGGGGATCTGCTGAATGAGGGCACCGATGAGCTGGGGATCTGCTGAACAGGGGTACTAATGATCTGCTGAACAGGGGTACTAATGAACTGGAGGTTTTACTGGGCCCCTTTCAAACAAATCGAAAATCAAGACACACGGGGCTTCATTAACGCTTCAAAAAAGTATCACGGAAGCAACATCAATGCATCACAGAAGCATAACCAAAGCATCCAAAACACATCAAAAAGGCATGTTGAAGGCGATTTAATGCGAGCCGAAGCAAGTGTAAATGAGCCCTTGATATCAGCCACAAGCTCTGACATGCAACGCTGCGCTATCCCACATCAGTTCAGCAATGAGCATAGAACAATCAGCTTTTAAAAAAAAATACTGCACGTAATTAGTTACACATTAGTTAAACAAGATGCGCTCATCTTTAATGGCCAAGTCTTTCAGTGATCATTGTTTCATTATTTGATCATTTGAGTATTTCTGATGATAATCTTTTGCACATTCTGTATTCCAATGAACAACAACAAGTCGCATTTTCTTGTGGCCCAAGATGTATGAAACAGCTGGAAAAAGTTACCAGCCTAGAAAATGTAAGGCATTTGAAAGGTTGTATTAATTGTGCAAGGACAAAGTAATGGCAAAATTGTCCTTTCATTAACATGTGTCTGCAAGTAATTGAGGAGCAAACATACATAAGACCTAAAATATGTTTAAAAAATGTGTGTCAGAAAAAGAGACCCGCCGTAAAAGACTTGTTCATGTATACTGTGACCTAAAGCTTTTTGGAGTAATATTTAGTTACAGTATCTATCTTTTTGCATGAATGATAACTTTGCACTTACCAAACTTTAAAATAAATAATAAATGTTATAAACCAGTAAAGCCACCGTAAATTTAGGTTCACGTTTAAAATGATTTGGCTCCTTTTAATATGTCTTGTCCAGCCATTCTCATCGAGGGCGAATCTTGGGTTCCTCCAGAGGTTTCTAGAGGTTCCTTGAGCTGTGGCTGATTGGCCTCCAATTTGAAGGTGCCTGCATAGTTCCTGGGCCAATGCCGCTTGGCAAAGCTAACAGCATGACACCAACATAAGGGGAATTTTATCCATATTCCGCTACTGACTATGAGTTAGTCTAACCTTGATTATGCTGTAATTCTGGGCAAATGCGCATCACTCCAATTCTATTAACATCTTCATGCCAAGCGCACACAAATATGCTGTCTCTTGGTGGCTGGGCCTCGGCGCACAGCAGACGATAGAGCTGTGCCGAGAGTGCGCGCCCTGCACCCCCTGTTCGCTGCTTGCATTAGAGAGCTTTCTGATCATGTGACCGCCAAGACAAGTAATCACGTTGGTCACATGACAATAAGCTCCGCCTCCCGGAATTCTAAACCCCTTTGCGCTGGCTCTAAGGGGTTAAATAATTGTTTTGACTTTGTTATCAAATCTTGTGTCCTTTTTCTTGAGCTCTTTTTTTTTCTCCTCTCCCGCCTCTTCCCTTTCCCTTATAGTGCTAATCTTCCTACAGCTGTTATTGGCGATGTAATGTATTTTCCATTTCTTTTAATTTCACTAATTGCTGTATATAGAAATGATGCATGAAATGTTTATATACATTAATATATGTACTTTGTTACTTGTCAGCTGTACTGTCATAATGAGTGAATAATCAAGTGGATCTTGAAGAAGCTCCTTTTGGGTGAAACATGTCGATCCATCTGTTCTATCTCATGCTTGTTGTATTGTTCAATCTCATGTTGGTAATGCAGTTGATGACAAAAGTTTTTAATACTTTCTTTTTTTAATATGGAAATATAATTATGCTTTTATTGATGTTCTCCTTTTTTGAGTGATATTTTGGCACACTAAAATCCCCATGTTACCACTGTCTTTTACAGGACATGGTGGGAACCCATTTTATTCTCCATTTGTTATCAAATCTAGTAACAATTAATAATTTTTCACTACCATTTCAATGGCTTTTGACTGATTAAATTAATTAAAAAAGGCTGTATGAATTGAAAAATACCAATAGTTTCCATGCCAGTTTTGTATTATATAGGGCAATCAATCAATTTTGAAAGAATTGCTTTGAATTTTAATTTATTTTTTTTTGGTATACAGTATATTGACATGGAAAACAATCTAATTGGTGCAGGCAAATGTACTATTTGTATTGCATCCTCCAAACCAAGAACACGTGTGTGATTGTAGCAGGTGTTTAAACTGGCAAAGCATACAAATATAGGTGTACTAAACAGTAGAAAATTAATTTGATCCACAAATAATAAAACTGGCAAGTCTTACAAGAAAAAAATGCATAACCGTACCTTGGTGCTCCTGTTACAATTGGCAAAGAAAACATTCATAGTCAGCTAGTTTCTTTATTTGTAACTGTGTCCATTCTGGCTTATGCTGTATGTAGTCTCACAAGCATAGAAAACAAACACTGAGAAATGAATTTTTTGCAGCTGTGCTGTGTGCATTATTCTCATGGCCCAAGACTCAACTTTTGTTTCAGTGAAGTGAGCCCAGAATTATCATATTCCAAAAACAGAATTAAGACATCACAGGGTCCAGTACTGGCATCTCATGCAAGACAAATTAATGGGGTTGCTTTCCTAAAACTGGAGAGTGCAAAACCTGGTGCAGCTCTGCATAGAAACCAATCAGCTTCCACAAAGTGGAGAGCGAAAAAAAGGTTAGTACAGTGGAACCTCGGATTGCGAGTAACGAGCGTTTCGCAATAATAGCACTGTATTTCTAAAAATCCTAACGCGGCTTGTGAGTGTTGTCTCGCAAAACGAGCAGGGTTCAGGCCAGTACGGTGTGCAGTACCGCTTTTGGCCTGAGGTGGGGGGCGCCGGAGCCGAACGGCACCAATCGTCGCCGTTCGGAAATGCACGGGAAGGCCCGAGGACAGTTCGGCTGACCTTGGCAAACCTCAGAAAGGCTCGTGAACGGAGTCTATCCGAGGTTTGCCGAGGTTAGCCGAAGTGTGCTCGGGGCTTTTCGGCCGTTTCCGAGGCTCTCCGGCGCCCCCCCCCACCTCTGACCGCATGCGGTACTGCATCCCATTGAATTCAATGCGGAACAAATTATTTTCGTTTCCATTGACTTCAATGGGAAAACTCGCTTTGATATGAGATTACTTTGGATTACGAGCATACTCCTGGAATGGATTATGCTCGTAATCCGAGGTTCCACTGTACTGTATATACTGCTAGGAATGGGGACTCAAAGTGCTCTGTGCAATGGTTTTGTGCGATCCTACTCTTTTCGGTCTCCCATTGCACCTTTAGCTTCTCCCCCCCTGCCAAGTGCCCACCATAGCAAGCCGTTTGCTATGAGGGCACCCATGCGGGTTCACTCCCCAGCCATGCCCTGTATGTCCATTGACACACAGTGCACTTATTGGTCCCAACCCCTGCTTCTTCTTCGTTGGCTGTGATTGACAAAAGTGGGAGGCAATGGCTCCTGCTGCTGTCTCTGAGCCAATGAGGAGGGATAGAGAGCGAAGGGAGACGCTGCTCTTGTGCACAGTGCTGGATGGAGATCGGGCTCAGGTCATTATAAGAGGAGTCTGGAGGGGGCAGTTTTTTACCTTAGTGCAGAGAAGGCATTAAAGTGGAGGTTCACACAAAAATTGAACCTTTGCTTTTCGGAACCCCCCCCCTTCGTTGTCACATTTGTCACCTTTCAGGGGGGAGGGGGGTGCAGATACCTGTCTAAGACAGGTATTTGCACCCACTTCCGACATAGACTCCAGCGGGAGTCTATGCCTCTTCCTGTCCCCCCGCGCTGTCTGCTGGGACACACACGGGTCCCATGAGATAGCGGGGACCAGTTAGGACATGCAGAGCGACTCGCGCATGCGCAGTAGGGAATCGGGAAGTTAAGCCGCAA
This sequence comes from Aquarana catesbeiana, assembly GCF_042186555.1. Lineage (NCBI taxonomy): Eukaryota > Metazoa > Chordata > Amphibia > Anura > Ranidae > Aquarana > Aquarana catesbeiana. The sequence goes on along the minus strand of NC_133326.1, from coordinate 61,186,623 downwards.
GGCTTCACTTCTTGATTCCCTCACAGGGAATGGCGGCGGCAGCTGCCGAGGACTGAGTGACGGTTTGGCCTCGGGTGCCGACACCGCTGGATTCGGGGACAGGTGAGTGTCCTTATTTTAAAAGTCAGCAGCTGCAGTATTTGTAGCTGCTGACTTTTAAAAAAAAAATGTTCGCGGGACTCCCTCTTTAAAGTAAAAACATTCAACCTTTATAACCACGTTAATGCTCAACTCCAGCTTGAATCAATGTAGAAAAACAGAAATTATGGAAGAAAAAAAAAGTCCATCAAGTCTGCCCCATTTTTTTTATTTATATATGTTTTTTTTTTGCTTTGTTTTTTTTTTTTTTGTCTGAGTATAGATCTATGTTTTTACCAAGCATGTTCAAAATCCACTTACTGTTGACTGACTAAGTACCTCTGCTGGAAGTTTATTCCACGCATCAACTACTCTTTTAGTAAAATAATACTTTCTAAGATTAGTTTTCCACTTTCCTCCTGCTAGAATTTAGGTCATGTTCCTGTGTTCTTGATTATGACTTCATATTAAAAATACTGCCCTCCTGAACCTTAAAAACCCCCTTTGACGTATTTAAAGGTTTTAATCATGTCTTCCCTTTCCCTTCTTTCCTCCAGACTGAACGTATTAAAGTGGTTGTAAACCGCTGGATATTTTTTTTTTTCTTACCTGAAAGGCAAAGGCATAATGTGCTAGTATGCATCATCATACTAGCACATTATGTGAAACTTACCTGAAAATGAAGCCTTCCAGCGATGTGATGTCATTGCTGGAGACAGCTTCCATCTTCAATCGTCTTGCTTTCAGTTTCGCAGACTCCAGCTCTGTGACTGGCTGGAGCCACGATGACGTAACTCCCGCGCATGCACATGGGAGCCGCCGTTCATGGCACAGGACTCTGAAGGAACAGCATGGGTGCCCGTTCCTTCAAAGCGCATGCGCCAGTCATGTCACTCGCTGCATATACAGTAAATATCTCCTAAGCGGCGCACGTTTAGGAGATATTTTCAGTACCAATAGGTAAGCCTTACTATAGGCTTACCTATAGGTAAAATTCAAAGATGGAAGTTTACTTCCTCTTTAAGTTCCCGAAGTCTAGCCTGATATGTTTATCCATCAGGTCCCATTCACACCTCGGAGTTTTGGAGCCTGAAGCTCCAAAACTCTGAAGGAGAAAAAAATCAATTATTCTCTATGGAGATGGTTCACATCTCCACCACAAGTCGTCTGAGAACTTTTTTGTAGCTTGAATCAGGCAGGTTGGTGCATTTTTTAAGCGATTTTTTGTTTCATAGAAATGCATGGAAACACTTCATTCGAGCGTTTTTGAGCATTTTTCGGACCAAATGCAATAATTAAATAAAAATAATAATAATCAATAAGTAAACAATAAAATACATACAGTAAATAAACAATAAAATAAATATAAAAATAACAAAAAAAAACCCTTACCGAAACCTTTAATTCTAATTTTAACCCCTAATATTAACCCTATAACCCTAAACCCTAACTCCTAACCTAATAATAAAATTACCCCTAACCCTAATCTTTAATCCCTAACCCTTAACCCCTTACAAAAAAAGTAAAAAAATATAATAAAAAAATAATAAATAAAAGTGGATGAAAAAGCTGAAAAACCTAGCGACAAATGATAAAACAGATGGTATTTTTCTCTATTGGCTAATTAAAAAACGCTTTAAAAATGCTTTACACAAACGCTCAAAAGCAGGAACACAAATGCTCAAAAATGCGATCAGGTGTGAATGCAGCCTAAGACCTTTCAACATTTTTGTTGCCTGTCTCTGGACTTGTTCTCTCTTATCTCTTATCAATATCTGTCTCCCCTCTAGTGATACATACTAGAAATATTTTTGCTTTTCCTACTGCATGTCCACACTCAGTGGCTGCTTGTCCATTAGGGGTGCCCAGGCCCGGCCCCCTCCCTCCATGCCACCCCCTATATGCAAAGGATAGATTCATGCATGAATCTATCCACGGCCGCCGCAGCCACCCCCTATTCATAAGTCCGGCCAATTTCAGGGCACCGGGCGCATAAATTATAGCGGCCAGGTTTCTTTTTGAAGCACCTGATTAGAGCCAGAGGCTCTAATAAGCTTCAAAATAGGGTGGGCTCGAGTCGCACAGAATGTGCTCCGATCCCACACAGTTGTGTTACAACAGCGAATGAATATTCACTGTTGAAACACGGATCCTCAATCAGGCCAATCAGAAGCAGGTGTGAGACCCGTTTTCCGACTGACTGAAAAGAGAAGACTCCCGATTGGCCGCCAAGAAGGAGGCAAAAAATGGAAGCTGCCGTGGAGAGCAGGAAAACAGGAGACCGCCACCGCCGAGCAGGGGAAGCCACCGGTGATGGGGTAAGTGCTACTGACCGAGGGGGGGTGGGGGGTGTTGGCATACTTTTGGCCCCCCCCAAAAAAAAAATTCCACCGGCTCCTACTGTCCACACTGTTCAATCATCCAAAATAAGTACTCCCAAGTCAGAACATAGAACATATATTTTTTTAATTGAATGTAAAACGTTCGGGAGCAGGAGCATTTATGTTAAGATCTCCACCTTGTCCAATCAGAGAACAGCTTGTATTCATTGAAAAAAAATACAGGGCATACGATGACTAGCAGCAGTGCTGAGCAAACGCAATGGTTTTGTACAGAGATGCCAAGATCCTCTTCTTCTCAGATCCCCCATGGGGACACGCATTCATGCTTGATCCTGAGCCGGGCTGTTTGCGTCTATTCAGACACATAGCCCGGCTTGGCTTCACCCTGCTCTCTGCTCACAGGTTTTGACTGATAGCAGCAGGAGCCAACAGCCAAAGCCTGTAAGAGCTGGGAGAGGGAGAACAGCTACTGCAGACGTGCACAGCGCCGGACCGAGATTGCGTTCAGCTGAGTGTTTGGGGGGCTGGGGAGAAACCACTGTTTACAGTTTTTTACCTTAATGCAAAGAATGAACCACTTTATATCAAATCGATAAATCAAAACCGGTATGGGCAAAGCAAAGGTATGCTTTAAACATATATTAATGCAAACAGTACAGGACTTAAACAGTAAAGTTGCATGTATTATTTGTACCTATAGGTAAGTCTATAATACGTCTTACCTATAAGTACTGTAAATATCTCCTAAACGCCTTTTAGGTCATTGGCGCATGGGCTCTGAAGGAACGACATTAAGGTGAAAAACCTTCTGTGCTGCAGCTCCCCCCCCCCCCCCCCCTTTTTCTTACATGAGCCCGATCTGATCCAGCGATGTGCACGAGCTCCAGCCTCTGTCTCTCTCCTCATTGGACAGATTGATAGCAGCGGGCATTGGCGCCCGCTGCTGTCAATCAAATCTAGTGATACGGGGACAGGGCCAAGTTGTGCTGTCTGTATCAATGGACACAGCAGCACAACTTGGGAACAAGCCTACACAGGTGCCCCAAGGGAAAGCGACTTTCTGTGGGGGAACTCGATGAAGTGGAGGGGACTGGAACGCTGGCAGGGCACCCCAGAAGAAGAGGATCGGGGCTGCTCTGTGCAAAACGATTGCACAGAGCAGGTAAGTATAGGCATGTTTGTTACCTTTATTAAAAAAAACAGGGTTTACAACCCCTCAGAACCTCAGTCATGGAATCTGAGCAAAGAGCATACTGTATATCTACAGTGTTTACTTATCTCTCTCCAAAGCTCTAAGTGTCGTTTCTCTCTGGTGCTTTGTTCCTCTATTATCAGCATTAGTGTCGGGGGGGGGCTCAGAATGGAGCTTGTCTATTTAAAACACAGTTCTTCTGCTGTGTAGAGGGGTGTGTGTTCCTTTCCTCCAATCAGCTCTCACACACTGTAACTGCAGTCTCTCCGCCCCCTCCTCTCTGCTCCTGACAGATGAACAGTGCCGGCACGTCCATTAGGGGCGCACTGGCGCTACCCCCCCCTATCCATGTGTCTGGCCGCCTGATCTACATGCAGGGCGTCGGACCATGGATTCCAATGGGGGAGGTGTGGTTTCTTTTAAAGCACGTGATTAGAGCCAGAGGCTCTAATAGGCACTGCACTCTGAGCCCACCCAGTTGTGTGGCACTATCCACACTGATCCTCCTCCCGGCCAATTAGGAAGTGGGTCTTGAGACCCGTCACCTGATTGGCTGAAAGAACAGGTGAGCCTATTAGACGCCTAGAAGGAGGAGGGAGGAGACGCACGGTGGAAGTGGCCGTGATGCAGAAGAGGAGGAGAGGACACAGGAGCCGCTGCCCGCCGCCCGTAGGAGCGCTGCCTGCAAACCTAGATGTGGTAAGTGTCGGGCTGGATGAGCGACTGGAGCGGAATTTTGCGGGTGACCGGACCACCGATCAACCAATCTACCTACCTAGAGCAGGCAGGGGACTGCCACTGCAGATGAAGAAAGATTTTTAACATGATCTGCCCTTTTGAAGGGGTATAGGGAAGAGAAGACTGCAGATAATCAAGTAAATCTTATGTAGGAGGATTTGTTTCATCTCTGTGTATCATCTGAGGCTGTTCACTTCACTGGGTATATGTGAGGGTTTACATCCACTTTAAAAGTCTCAGAAAATAAAAAAGTACTGGAAATGTAAGCATGCTGCCCATAATAACTGATTATCCTTTAATTTGCAGTCTATACTAGAAAATGTCAAATTGAAATCATTTTGGCTTCTGGAAGTGTTGCAGATTTTTTTATTTTTATAAATTCTCTAAGTGTCGTTTCTCTCTGGTGCTTTGTTCCTCTATTATCAGCACGAGTCACTTCTGAGAAGTTTTTCAGACACATGAGATAAATTTGTGTCGGGGAGGGAGAGCTCAGAATGGAGCTTGTCTATTTACAACACAGTTCTTCTGCTGTGTAGAGGGGGGGTGTTCCTTTCCTCCAATCAGCTCTCACACACTGTAACTGCAGTCTCTCCGCCCCCTCCTCACTTGACAGATGAACAGTGGCGGCCCATCCATTAGGGACGCACTGGCTTTGCCCTCCCTATCCATGCACTACATGCAGGGCGCCGGACCATGGATTCTAATGGGGGAGGTGTGTTTTTTTTAAGGCACGTGAAATGTAAGCATGCTGCCCATAATAACTGATTCTCCTTTAATTTGCAGTCTATACTAGAAAATGTTAAATTGAAATCATTTTGGCTTCTGGAAGTGATGCAGATTTTTTTATTTTTATAAATCCTGCCTACAGGCTATCTGGACAATTGTCTTGTCCTTGTTGACATCATGTGCAGAATGAGAGGAAGAAATCAAGGATCAGCCTCATGGGTGTAACACATATCACGCTGGCTATTTTTAGTGGCACGCAGCACATGAAATTTTATCCTTTGTAAAATACCTGTCAAACAAAAAGACCTGTCATGTCATTTGTACCAGCGAAACGCACACCTGTGGCATTTCACAGTGAATGCCGTGTTCATTTTTCTTTGGAATGTGACTCTTATAGAAGTTACACTTGCTCCATCTAATCCTCTTACAGAAACGTTACTGATTCTAAAGTTTCAAAACCTACTGACTGCTCTTCTTCTATTTCCTTAGGGATTTTGCAGCAGAGGCCACACTCAAAAAAAGAATAAAATGAATTAGTATGAATTGTAAAAGACAAGCAATCTACACGAGCATCATAAAAATATAAGAGGTCATCAATCACAGTATAACTAAAAGCAGACTCATGCCTCTGACCACTCTTTGAAGTATCATACAGGATTCCCTTTACAAGAATTTGAATACACAAACTGATATACGAATATATATCACAGATCCTACTCTGCAGGAACTGGGTGTACACAAAGCCAGGAAATACTCTGTGTTAATATACATTGTATTGCCAAAAGTATTGGGACGCCTGCCTTTACACACACATGAACTTTTCTGGCATCCTAGTCTTAAGCCTCGTACACACGATCGGATTTTGCAACGGGAAATGTGTGATGACAGGCTGTTGGCGGAAAATCGGACCGTTTGTACGCTACATCGGACAATTGTTGTTGGATTTTCCGCAGACAAATGTTGGATGGCAGGTTTTAAAATTTTCCGCGGACAAAATGTCTGTTGTTGGATTTTCCGATCCTGTGTACACAAGTCCGTTGGACAAAAGTCCAAAGTACAAACACGCATGCTCAGAAGCAGAAGCGGTCGGTCTTGTAAAGTAGCGTTCGTAATGGAGAATTAACATTCGTGACGTGGAAAATTATGAAATCTGGAAATGCAGCGCACAATTCTCTTCTTCTTTAATGGGATAATAATGAAGCTGCTTTGCTGGTGATACTGATGGAGTTTTTGCAAACAAATGTTCAACGACTTTTTTTTTCTAGTGATATCAAGAATAATATTATTATGCTTTTTATTTTTTTTATTTGGGCAAGTTACCACAACACCATTATCCCGTAGTTTTTAAGATCAAAAATACAACTATGTTGGTGTCCCTTGTCAATTTTACATTGTATTTTTTAAAATGTAACTGCCTACTCCCAAACTGTCATTTGAAGTAAAACACATAGCCAAGTATTATTCTCCACAATTTTTTTTTATTGTGCATTGAAAAAAATAAAACAAATAAAATTAGACATGATATCTGCCAATAGAACTTAACCAAAAAGTGCATTCTATGCACCCAAAAATAGAGAAAATATACCAAATCAAATCATTATTCAACCAAAAAAATAATGTCAAAGCAATAACTCCAAGGCCAATAATAAATAACACGTTATCTCCTCCGATTCCGCAACATGTCTGGTTGACGAACGGCCGTTCAGAAACAAACTGAAAAGCACAAAATGAAAAGCGCTAAATGAAAAGCGCAAATCAACACTCATCAAACTTCTGCTAACACGATATTAGCAGAAGGAGCCCAAAGGGTGGCGCTAAAGAGCTGAAAAACCACGTAGTACGTCACTACGGGATTGTTGGCCGACAATTGTGTGGCCGTTTGTATGCAAGACAAGTTTGGGCCAACGCCCTTCGGACAAAATTCTGCGGTTTTGTTGGCAGAAAATATGATCGTGTGTACGAGGCTTTAGTCCGTAGGGTTCTATATTGAGTTGGCACACCCTTTGCAGCTATAACAGCTTCAACTCTTCTGGGAAGGCTGTCCACAAGGTTTAGGAGTATGTCTATGGGAATGTTTGAACATTCTTCCAGAAGTGCATTTGTGAGATCAGGCACTGATGTTGGATGAGAAGGCCTGACTTGCAGTCTCCGCTCTAATTTATTCCAAAGGTGTTCTATCAGGTTGAGGTCAGGACTCTGCGCAGGCCAGTCAAGTTCTTCCACCCCAAACTCGCTCATCCATGTATTTATGGACCTTGCTTTGTGCACTGGTGTGCAGTCATGTTGCAATAGGAAGGGGTCATCCCCAAACTGTTCCCACAAAGTTGGGAGAAAGAAATTGTCCGAAATGTCTTGGTATGCTGACGCCTTAAGAGTTCCCTTCCATGAAACTAAGGGGCCAAGCCCAACCCCTGAAAAACAACCCCACACCATAATCCCCCCTCCACCAAATGATTTGGAGCAGTGCACAAAGCAAGGTCCATAAAGACATGGATGAGCGAGTTTAGGGTGGAGGAACTTGACTGGCCTGCACAGATTCCTGACCTCAACCCGACAGAACACCTTTGGGATGAATTAGAGAGCAGGCTGCGAGCCAGGCCTTCTCATCCACATCAGTGCCTGACCTCACAAATGTGCTTCTGGAAAAGCCATTAACCACTTCAGCCCCAGAAGGATTTGCCCTTTAATGACCAGGCCATTTTTTGTGATACGGCACTGCGTCGCTTTAACTGACAATTGCGCGGTCGTGCGACGCTGTACCCAAACAAGATGTCCTTTTTTTCCCCAGAAATAGAGCTTTCTTTTGGTGGTATTTGATCACCTCTGCGGTTTTTATCCTTTGCGCTATAAACAAACAAAGCGACAATTTTGAAAAAAAAATTTTTTTAAACTTTTTGCTATAAAAATATATAAAAAACAAATGTATTCATCAGTTTAGGCCGATATATATTCTGCTACATATTTTTGGTAACAAAAATCACAATAGGCATAGATTAAATGGTTTGCGCAAAACTTATTGCGTCTGCAAACTATGGGATAGATTTAGGGACTTTTATTTTTTTGTATTATTTTTACTAGTAATGGTGGCGATCTGCGATTTTTAGCAGGGTTGCAACATTGCGGCAGACAAATCTGATGCCAAATGACACTTTTTGGGACCAGTGATATTTATTCCATTGATCAGTGCTATAAAAATGCACTGATCAATGTAAAAATTACATTGGCAGGGAAGGGGTTAACACTAGGGGGCAATCAAGGGGTTAACTGTGTTCCCTCTCCGTGTTCCAACTGTAGGGGGGATGGGCTTACAGGAACATGACAGAGATCACTGTTCCCGATCACTGAGAACAGTAGATCTCTATCATGTCCCCTGTCAGAATGGGGATCCACCTTGTTTACAAAGGCAGACCCCCATTCTGCCTTTGTACTAGACGATTGCGGGTCGCTGGCGGACATCAAACATTCAGCGGGTGTGAGCGTGCGCCCATCCGCTATTGCGCCTGTGCGAGCCGTCGTAGAGCTACGGCAATTTACGCAGGAAAGCCGACCTACCGCCGTATAACGATGGCGGCTGGTCAGCAAGTGGCTAAAGTTCATGTGCGTGTAAAGGCAGGCGTCCCAATACTTTTGGCAATATATTGTAGTAGGAGTTTACTAAAGGCTGCAGAATGACAGTCTAAACAAGTACCAAATCCAGTTAGTATGTGATTCACGTCTTATAACCTAAACACAAATCTTCCTTCACCTTCTGTGACTGAGCCAAATCTTCCTTCATTTATGTCTCACACTCTCCCCCTTCCAGACACTGCAGCTCACAGTGGGAGGGTTTCAGCTGCAAAAGCAGTGCTGCCAATCCAGAAAGCAGTGGGCGGGGACTGGGTGTGGCCAGGTGTTGATTAACTAGCTACAGGTTGCAGTGTCAATGCTGATAGCCACTCCCCTGCAACATTCTGATATATCACTGCAGTGTAAGCAGGCACTGCCTATATGAGATTGAGAATTCTGCTCAGGAGCAGTGCAGCATTGTGGCCACACCACTACAGGAAGCTGCATTGGGTGAACTTCACTGGCAGGATCATTGGGTATTTGTGAGAGTTTTCAGGGGGACAGCGCTGCAGATGCATTTTTAATTAAGTGCTGAAACACATTTTTTAATGGGAGGCCATAATTATATTGTAATGTAGAATAAATACACCTTTTGCTCTGCACATTTTAAAAATGTTATTTATGGAATGTACACACAGGCAGCAATAACAAAGAGACTTTGAAGAACCACATCTGTAGATGACAATATTTTAGCGAGAGCTTGGAAGAGTTGTTTTCAAGCAAACCAGTGACTTGGATAAAATCACACATAACTACATGAACATCTCCCAACTGTCCCTGATTTTGAGGGACTGTCCCTGATTTGGAGCAATGTCCCTCTGTCCCTTTTTCCCCCTCATTTGTCCCTCATTTTGGTCTGATCCATATACTTGAATATAAAACGCACTTTTTATCTTTCAAACAGTGTTTCCCAGTGCTAAACCTTTTAGCCAATTTCTAAATTGCTGCATTTGTAAATTTTAAAAGCCAATATAAAGTAATATTATAAAGAGTGATCAAGTGTTGCGCAAAAAAAACTTGGTGACCCTCCACTGCGCTTATGTGTAAATAATGACTGCAGCTGCCAACTTAAAAAAAAGAAACTATTGTCCCAGTATTCCAAAGTAAGTAAATGAAATAGTGGCGCTGTATATAAACTCAAATGAATCTTAAAAATAAATCTTAAAAATAATAATAGTGATTAATTGTGAATAAACCACATGATCAAAACATCAACATTATGTCAAACTTCCACCCAAAAATAGGATAGCTCTCTAAGTGGCTATATGAAAAAAGAATCAAGTCCCATATAATCAAAACGAATCAAATAACATGGTGTTAAACCTTGTGACTAAATAAAAAGTCTGAACTCAAAAATAATAATATTTAATAAAATCCAGGCTGTGAACAATTGATGAAAGGAGCAAGAGTGCAACTGAAGAAGTGAATGTGCAACAAATCTTCAACCGCTATACATGTACGCCTCCACCACACCTGTTGTGACTGTGGATCCCCCTAGTGAAACCGCACTCACCGGATATTTATGCCTTGCATTCTCATGCGCGGCACATATGCTTTATGTAAGGCCCCCCATGGGGTACACGAGCACACTGGACTCAGGGCAGAAGGCCTTCCTTAACGGGCTAAGCTTCTCATCAGGTAAAGTGATGTTATCATATAAAAGAGAAATTACCTCCAATAGCGTAATACAGCTTAAAAACGTTTATTGGATAAAACCATTAAAGTCTCCTCTCATTGTACTCACATAAAAACAAATATATAAACGCATGAGTATGACATTTCCCGCAATAGATGATGGCAGTATACTAATGGTCACGGCGGACCCGGGATGCTGTTTATGGCTTCTCGCCCCTCTCCTCGATGGATCCTCAGTGCTACGAGGTAGTCCCAGCCGACCAGATACAAAGCCCAGAACGTCACACGTCATGCGCAGATTCTAGGTTGCCGTACAGCCTCGCCTCCGACATGTTTCGTCATATCGACTTCTTCATAGATATAGATATAGATATGAAGAAGTCGATATGGCGAAACATGTCGGAGGCGGGGCTGTATGGCAACCTAGCATCTGCGCATGACGTGTGACGTTCTGGGCTTTGTATCTGGTTGGCTGGGACTACCTCGTAACACCTGAAAACTGCCTCAATGTAAAAGGGGTCTTAAAGGTGTACTTATATAGAGGGAAATGACGGCCATTTGACCCAGACCCATCAGGAAAGTAAGCCTATCAAACTAAAAAAATGTGATATGAGTGCTAAACCAAAATTATACAGCTGCTAGCAAAAGGCAATATACCAAGTCCTTCAAATCAATAAACATACAAAATGTGCAGCGCTGAGATATGTGCAAAAAAAAAAAAAGAAAAAAAAAAAAAAAAAAATATATATATATATATATATATATATATATATATATATATATATATATAATGTAAATAAAAATAGCCCTTCTGTATTATTCAAAAAAACACAAGTCCTCCAGTGATCCACCTTAGTAGGTGCAAGAATGTTCAGCCAATATGGGAATTGAAGGCTTGCCGGAATTATTGGCTACACAATTCAGTGCAGCATGAATTATACCAATCCTCTGGTGTGTCCTCTGACTCCTCTCCTCTATCCTTATTTGTGAAACTCGAGGTGTATCAGAAAAGAAGAAAAAAACTTGTATGGTTATATTGTTATAATGATTACACCCAAGTAGATATCACTCCATACAAAATAATGGTGAAAACTCTGATCACCAACCTTCACCGGTTATCACCCCCATGCAATGCCCACTCACCAAAAAATGATCTTTTTAAGGCAACAAGGGTGAAGTTAGGAATATCTGTAGGTTTCCATACCGGAAATTCTTCCCAATCTTTCTTACCTCAACAGGGTAGAGCTTCATTCCTATGTCTCCAAATACCAAAGGCAAAAAACAAAAACATGCTTCATAGTGCAGTATTTATTGGAATGGACATTCCCGACTTATAGCCGGACTGCGATATTGCGGCAAACAGGCTGACACTAACTGACACTTTGCGGGAACCAGTGACACTAATACAATGATCAGTGCTAAAAATATGCATTGTCACGGTAATAATGAAACTAGCTGGGAAGGGGTTAAACATCTTGGGCGATAAAAGGGTTAAACGTGTGCCTCGCTTCGACACACCGCATCTCTGATCACGGTAAAGCGCCTTTGATGTAGACTCTTTACCATGTGATCAGCGGTGTCCAATCACACCTGATCACAGCGTAACTAGGAAGTGTCGGTTATCGGCATTCCTCTATTCACGCTGACAGGGCGTGAGTAGAGGAGAGCCAATAAGCATCTCTCATGACAGAGAGGATCTGCACTGATAATAAGTGCAGCTATTATCAGTGCAGCCCCATTAGTGATGCCCGCCAGAGCCCACCAGTGATGACCAGTGATGCCTGCCAGTGATGCCAATCAGTGCCCATCAGTGATGCCTTTCAGTGCCTATCAGTGCCTCCTCATCAGTGCCGCCTATCAGTGCCCACCAGTGCCATCTATCAGTGCACATCAGTGCCACCTATCAGTACGCATCATTCCCACCTATCAGTGCCCATAAACCCTGCCCATCAGTGCCCATCAGTGCCACCTATCAGTGCCCATCAGTTCCCATCAGTGCTCATCAGTGCTGCATATTAGTGCCTCCTCATCAATGCCACCCATCAGTTCCCATCAGTGCCCATCAGTGCTGCATATTAGTGCCTCCTCATCAATGCCACCTATCAGTTCCCATCAGTGCCCATCAGTGCTGCATATTAGTGCCTCCTCATCAATGCCAGCTATCAGTTCCCATCAGTGCTGCATATTAGTACCTCCTTATCAGTGCCACCACATCAGTGCAGACTCATTAGTGAACATCAGTGAAGGAGAAAACTTACTTATTTACAACATTTTATAACAGAAACAAACAAAAACTTTTTTTTTTTCAAAAATTTTCAATCTTTTGTTAAGAAAAAAAAAAGTGGTGATTAAATACCACCAAAAGAAAGCTCTATCTGTTTAAAAAAACTGGTAAACATTTTGTTTGGGTACAGCATTGCATGACCGCTCAATTGTCATTCAAAGTGTGACAACGCAGAAAGCTGAAAATTGGAATGGGCATGAAGGGGGTGAAAGTGCCCGATATTGAAGTGGTTAAAATCTCTTCAATGTACATAGATCACCCAGAGGGGAATGTTTTTTTTCTCACTAAAAGTGGAGTTATTCTTTAAAAACTGCTGACTTCAAGCCGATGATAACTTTGACGTCCAGTAATATATTTCTTTTAGCACAGCAGAAAAAAAAGTTGTTTAAGGTGGTAATAAAAGAAAGTTTTGCATGAAATAAAATAACAATTCCTGAGAAAATAAGCCTTTTGAAAATATAGTACTCTTTTATCATTGAAAACTACACATATATGTAATATTTACAGGATATTCGTGAACTGAACATTTTTAGAAGAAAATTATCATGAGATAAAATAACATTTTAGTGAATTGAGTCTAATGCACAAAAAGTTTTTATTTGCACTAAAGTCCCCATTTTACACTAAAAATCTAAAGTAAAAGAGAAACTTTATGATCTTGTCTTTGGGTCTAAACCCCCAATCAGAGGCCAGCTAGGCTCCCCCTTTGCTGACCGCTGGGCGTTGGGCACCAGATAATCAAAAGAATCTTCCCCCACACCGCAGCACTAGCCGTGTCACAGTACATGCGGCTCTGTAGTGTAACAACGCCACCCCCGGCTCTGGCATCCTGCGCAGGTGCATTAATCCAGGCTGAATAGCTGCTACTTACATTCACTAATACCAGGGACGTGCGGTGAGGTACTGGCTAGTATCAGAGCCAGATACACACAGGTTACATACACCGCAATCGTTATAGCGAGAGCAATAATTCTAGCACTAGACCTCCTCTTTAACTCTAAACATGTAATCTGTAAAAAAATTGAAAGCGTCGCCTATGGAGATTTTTAAGTACTGAAGTTTGGCGCCATTTCACAAGTGTGCGCAATTTTAAAACGTGACATGTTAGGTATCTATTTGCTCGTCGTAACATCATCCTTCATAGTATACAAAAAATTGGGCTAACTTTAGTGTTTTTTTTTCTATTCATGAAAGTTTCTTTCAAAAAATGCAAATGCCGTGTAACAGAAAAAGTTGCAACGACCACCATTTTATTCTCTAGGGTGTCTGCTAAAAAATTATATATAATGTTTGGGGGTTCTGAGTAATTTTCTACCAAAAAAATGATGATTATTACATGAAGGAGAGAAATGTCAGAATTGGCCTGGGTGGCAAGGGGTTAATTACCATAAGTAAGTAATATACAAATAATTATTATATATTGTTTTTAAGATAATTTACTATATTTTCAAAATATGTACTCAAGCAGGTGGCTTAATGGACAAATTACTGAAGTTTGAAGTTATAACTTCCAACCAGTAATTTCACAGTAAATAGATAAATAATAAATGATTATCTTATAACATATAGCATAACAATATATGATTTAGCTTGATTAAAACAGAACCTTTTCATCAGCAGATTCTCATTCTCCCTCTTAACTGTGTTAGAAAAACATGGGATTGTGGGTTAATACCCATAAACCGATGTTTTTTTCCTTCTAGTTATGAGGGCTGGACTGGAAGGGAGCATGTGTCTAAAAGACACTGCAGTGAGAGGCGTGCCTCCACTGCAGCATTTTTATTGGACAGCTGGGGCCAGTGGTACTTTACCATTGGTCCAGGGCTCCAGGCTATCCATTGAGCTCAGTGCCTCTGACAAGAAGTGAGAGGCACTGTGAGCTCATCCTCTTACTCTCATAGAGTGTGTCAGCTTGTATTTAAACTGGCCATTCTGTATGACAGGCTACACATAAAGCCCCGTATCTCCAGAAATATAGGTCCCAATTTTGACCAGTGGTGGGGTAGGACTTCGGCTACCTACCCACCAAATTTGAGGGCTCTGTGACCCCAGGTCGCCGAACTATGACCCTCTCCTCACCTGCCTCCCCTGACTGCACGTCCCTGCACTATACGTGTTCAGTCCCGGAGTGGGGTCTGGATGGAGAAACAGGTGAGGCTGCCAATACAGCTTCCTACTTCCAGCTGTGTATAAATACACTCACCGGCCACGACCATTAAGTACACCTTGCTAGTACAAGGTTGGATCCCTTTTGCCTTCAGAAATGCTTTCATTCTTCGTGGCATAGATTTAACAAGGTGTTGGAAACATTGCACAGAGACTTTGGTCCATGTTGACATGATAAGATCACGCAGTTGCTGCTGATTTGTCGGCTGCACATTCATGATGCGAATCTCCCGTTCTACCACATCCCAAAAACTGAATACACAATATACAAACTGTTGTTGTTCAATTTCCTTTTGATTTACCTTCAACTATGTAGTGCAAGGTATTGCATACAAATTGCAAGTGTTTAGGTTTGACCTCATATTATATGGTTTTGGTAAATCTGAAGGGAAAAATCTAAAGAAAATTGTATAGTGTGTATCCAGCTTAAGATACTCTATTGGATTGAGATCTGGTGAGTGTGGAGGCCATTGGAGTACAGGGACCTCATTGTCCAGTGGTGAGAAGATTGGAGCTTTGTGACATGGTGCATTATCCTGCTGGAAGGACCATCAGAAGATGGGTACATTGTAGTCATATAGGGATGGACATGGTCAGCAACAATACTCAGGTAGGCCGTGGTGTTTAAATGATGCTCAATCGGTACTAGGGTCTAAGGGGCCCAAAGTGTGCCAAAAAAAATATCCCCCACACACCATTACACCACCAGCAGCCTGAACCATTAATACAAGGCAGGATGGATCCATGCTTGTTATGTTGTTTAAGCTAAATTCTGACCCTATCATCTGAATGTCGCAGCTGAAATTGAGACTCATCAGACCAGGCAATGTTTTTCCAATCTTCTATTGTCCAGTTTGGTGAGCCTGTGTGAACTGTCCCCCTTTTGCCTGATGTCAGAAAGGTGTCTCTATAGCCACAGACACTAGGGCCTGGACTGCTAAAAAAGTAAGTAACACGAGTCCAGCCTACCTTTTTGCCCAAAATTATGTTTTACACGATTTATGATGAGAGCTTGCTTTGGTCTGGTCAGTGGACACCATTTGGTTCAGAATATTTTTTTTCCTGCTTCCCACATCTAAAACCTAGGTGCATCTTATGGTCAGGTGCGTGTTATGGATCAAAACATACGGTATGTATAACTATTAGAATAGGTTTTTTTACATTATAGAATGGGGTGCCTCAAGACTGTCCATAACTTTAAAGGGTACCTTGAGATTGTCTATAATTTTAACCGGTTCCCGACCGGCGCACGCCGATGTACGTCGGCAGAATGGCACGGCTGGGCAAATGGGCGTACCCGTATGTCCATTTGAATTCCCCACCGTGCCATTGCATGCACTCCGGCCAGGAGCTCCGTGAGTCGGGTCGCGGGTCCCGCGAACTCGATCGCCGCGGGGATACCCGCGATCGTCTCACGGAGAGGACGAACAGGGAGATGCTGATGTAAACAGCATCTCCCCGTTCTGCCTAGTGACAAGTGTCACTGATCACAGCTCCCTGTCATCGGGAGCTGTGATCAGAGTAATGTCACTGCTAGCCCATCCCCCCTACAGTTAGTAATCACTCCCCTAGGACACACTTAACCCCTCCTCGCCCCCTAGTGGTTAACCCCTTCACTGCCATTGTCATTTACACAGTAATCAGTGCATTTTTAATCGCACTGATCGCTGTATAAATGACAATGGTCCCAAAAATGTGTCAAAAATGTCCGACATGTCCGCCATAACATCGCAGTCACAATAAAAATCGCTGATCGCCGCCATTACTAGTAAAAAAAAAAATATTAATAAAAATGCCATAAAACTATCCCCTATTTAGTAAACGCTATAACTTTTGCGCAAACCAATCAATAAAAGCTTATTGCAATTTTTTTTTTTACCAAAAATATGTAGAAGAATACAATCGGCCTAAACTGAGGAAAAAAAATGTTTTTTTATATATTTTGGGGGAATATTTATTATAGCAAAATGTAAAAAATAATGCGTTTTTTTCAAAATTGTCGCTCTTATTTTGTTTATAGCGCAAAAAAAAAAAAAATCGCAGAGGCAATCAAATACCACCAAAAGAAAGGTCTGTTTGTGGGAAAAAAAGGATGTCAATTTTGTTTTTGGAGCCACGTCGCACGACCGCGCAATTGTCAGTTAAAGCGATGCAGTGCCGAATCGTAAAAAAAAACGCTCTGGTCAGGAAGGGGGTAAAATCTTCCGGGGCTGAAGCAGTTAAAGGATGAATTGACTGAAAAAAGGATGAGAAACATTGCTTTATCCTACCCTTTATCTCATCATGCTTGTTGCTAACTTTATTTTACAACAATATGTTTGTCTTTTACGAATTGATTTGGGGCCTGTGGCTTTTTTGAAAATAGCCTCATTGCTGAGTACTTAGTGTTACTGTATGTAATTTCCTGTGATACTCTGTGTGTTGGTGTGTCAGAGGGACTGAGGTGTTTGAGAAGGTCGAGTCCATGAACAGAGGACCCATCTTAACCAGCGGCTCCTTCAGGGGTCACGCTACAGGAGCATCTCATCCGTCCATTAGTGCCTCATTCGAAGGCTGACCTCTAATATCCTGGCTAACGTATTTCGAGGCAGCACCTCTTCATCATGCCAGCATGCTCTATTTCATTTACACTTAAACAACATACAATATTATATGTTATATAATCTTTTATGTTATACATCATATAACATGACATACGAAAGCACTTATAATAGGGTAAGGTGAAAAATCCCCTTTAAACGTACCAAAGCAGTGTTAAGTAATTATTCCCATGTGGATATTAGTCACAAGTTACTAGAATGGAAATATACACATAATCCAAATGATGCTTTATTTAATTTAATTTCAAAGTGTGCCAAAAAAAATATCCCCCACACCATTACACCACCAGCAGCCTGAACCGTTGATACAAGGCAGGATGGATCCATGCTTGTTATGTTGTTAAAGCCAAATTCTGACCCTATCATCTGAATGTCGCAGCTGAAATTGAGACTCATCAGACCAGGCAATGTTTTTCCAATCTTCTATTGTCAAGTTTGGTGAGCCTGTGTGAATTGTAGCCTCAGTTTCCTGTTCTTAGCTCACAGGAGTAGCACCCGACGGGGTCTTCTGCTGCTGTAGCCCATATGCTTCAAGGTTCGATGTGTGTGTATATTTGAGTTACTGTTGCCTTTCTATCATCTGGAACCAGTCTGCCCATTCTCCTCTGACATCAACAGGGCATTTTCATCCACACAACTGCCATTCACTGGATATTTGCTCTTTTTCGGACCATTCTCTGTAAACCCTAGAGATGGTTGTGCGTGAAGATTCCAGTAGATCAGCAGTTTTTGAAATAATCAGACCAGCCCGTCTATTACCAACAACCATGCCACATTTAAAGTCTTTTAAATTTCCTTTCTTCTCAATTCTGATGCTCGGTTTGAACTTCAGCAAGTTATTTGCACCATATCTAGATGCCTAAATACATTGAGTTGCTGCCATGTGATTGGCTGATTAGCAATTTGTGTTACCAGGCAACTGAACAGGTTTACCTAATAAAGTGGCTGGTGAGTGTGTATATAGATATATCTATATATATAGATATATATATCTATATATCTATATACACACACTTTTATAAATAAATGTAAACGAACATTTTATAATGTCTTAACACATTGACGGTGTCAGTAGGACAGTGGAGGCTGCCAGTAGAGCAGTGGATGTGTTAGTAGGGCAGAGGTTGGTGTCAGAAGGACAGTGGACAATGTAAGTCACTAGAGTAGTGGTAATGGTCAGTAGGGTAGTGGTCATGGTCAGTAGGGTAGTGGATATGGTCAGTAGGGTAGTGGATATGGTCAGTAGGGTAGTGGTCATGGTAAGTAGGGTAGTGGTCATGGTCAGTAGGGTAGTGGACATGGTCAGTAGGGTAGTGGACATGGTCAGTAGGGTAGTGGATATGGTCAGTAGGGTAGTGGTCATGGTAAGTAGGGTAGTGGTCATGGTCAGTAGGGTAGTGGACATGGTCAGTAGGGTAGTGGACATGGTCAGTAGGGTAGTGGTCATGGTCAGTAGGGTAGTGGACATGGTCAGTAGGGTAGTGGTCATGGTCAGTAGGGTAGTGATCATGGTCAGTAGGGTAGTGGACATGGTCAGTAGGGTAGTGGACATGGTCAGTAGGGTAGTGGACATGGTCAGCAGGGTAGTGGTCATGGTCAGTAGGGTAGTGGACATGGTCAGTAGGGTAGTGGACATGGTCAGTAGGGTAGTGGTCATGGTCAGTAGGGTAGTGGACATGGTCAGTAGGGTAGTGGTCATGGTCAGTAGGGTAGTGGACATGATCAGTAGGGTAGAGGACATGGTCAGTAGAGTAGTGGTCATGGTCAGTAGGGTAGTGGACATGGTCAGTAGGGTAGTGGTCATGGTCAGTTGGGTAGTGGACATGATCAGTAGGGTAGTGGACATGGTCAGTAGGGTAGTGGTCATGGTCAGTAGGGTAGTGGTCATGGTCAGTAGGGTAGTGGACATGATCAGTAGGGTAGTGGACATGGTCAGTAGAGTAGTGGTCATGGTCAGTAGGGTAGTGAACATGGTCAGTAGGGTAGTGGACATGGTCAGTAGGGTAGTGGTCATGGTCAGTAGGGTAGTGGACATGATCAGTAGGGTAGTGGACATGGTCAGTAGGGTAGTGGTCATGGTCAGTAGGGTAGTGGTCATGGTCAGTAGGGTAGTGGACATGATCAGTAGGGTAGTGGACATGGTCAGTAGAGTAGTGGTCATGGTCAGTAGGGTAGTGAACATGGTCAGTAGGGTAGTGGACATGGTCAGTAGGGTAGTGGATGATGTCAGTAGGGAAGAGGACAGTGAATCGCGTCAGTAGGGCAGAAGGAGGAATCTGGACCACACAAAGTGATTAGGGTGTGCCCAGGCACACCCAGGACACCCCGTGTGCACACCTATGGTAACACATATAGTAGAGGGAGATTTAATGTGCCAGTGCTGAAAAGTCTCATAAAGAGAATATATTTGGGGACCAGTCACTCAGGTTTATTCCAGTTCACTTTGCTTAGGTTCATATACAGTAGTCTACTTTCCTGCATCAGTGAGAACATTTCTTGATTCATAAGCAGTGATGGTAGCTTCTTAAAGTGGTAGTAAACTCCCACTGGACATTTGTACCTACAGGTAAGCTTTATTATAAGCTTACCTATTGGTACAAAAAATATCTCCTAAATATCAGTGTCTCTGCAGCCGGTGACCTCATACTCGTGCGGTTTCCTCAGAGCTGTGTGCCGCGGCTGAGACTTCTGCGCTCAGGTGTGGGAGTGACGTCATCGCGGTTCGGACATTAAAGCAGTCAGAGCCCGCAAACCAACCTAGAAGGAAGACCGGGTGAAGATGAAAGCCACGTCAGCGATCATAGCGTACCGCTGGAGGTAAGTCTTTTGTAATGCACTAGTATGCGCTGCATACCTTGCAGGGAAAGTTTTTATTCTTTTTTAAGCATGTTTACTATCGCTTTAACATACCATAGTAATGGTATTTTACTGGAGGTTATCTGCATAAGAGGTTTCCTAAATAACAGGCTACTCCAAATGTCAAGAAGCCAGACAATCATAATGTTTTTCATATAGTAAATAGTTTTACTAATACACAACAACGAGATGGTTGCTGTAAAGAGATAAGCTAAGAATATCCAAATTTTTTTAAAGAATAACTAACCAACTAACTAACTAATAACAACTAACTATTAAATTATAGGTTTTGGAATTTCCTTTTAAATTTGTCTGTTAGTGAATGTAACAAATATTATTATTATTCATGATTTATATAGCGCCAACAGTTTACGCAGCGCTTTACAATGATCTAAACAAATGGAATGGAACGAATTAATAATAAATAATAATAATAAAACATTTTTTATTATTATTGTTATTTATTATTATTAATTAGTTACATTCCATTTGTTTAGATTCAGCATTTGTTATTTCGGATAATTTGTAACTTCGGATAAATTCGTATACATTACGTTCACTAACAGTCACGTTTTAAAAAAAATTCCAATACCTATAAATTAATAGTTAGTAATAGTTAAGTTATTATTAGTTAGTTATTATTTCAGATTTTCACATTTTCGGGTTTTCAGATTTTCGTATTTACGAATTTTCAAATATACGTAAGAATTTGCTAAATGGGTTTTCGTTAATTCAGATATTTCCGAATTAACAAATTTGTCGAAATTCGTTTAAAAACGAATTCAGAACGAAAAAAATTGCACATGTCTAGGAGCGGGTACATGGTTTTGACAGATACCCGCTCCCACTTCCCGGGTAAGATCGCCAATCGGCGATCTACGACAGTTTCATCCCCTCCTCCTTCACACACAGGTCCCAGAAGATGTTGGGACCATTCAGAAAGAGCAGCACAACTCGCACATGTGCAGTAGGAAACTGGCTGTGAAGCCTGCAGGCTTCACTGCCGGTTTTCCTTACTTAAAATTCCGGCGCCTGCACCCGAAGCTGATTGAAGAATCAACTCTGGTGCCGACATTGCGAGATTCTTGGACAGGTAAGTGTCCTTATATTAAGAGTCAGCAGCTACAGTATTTGTAGCTGCTGACTTTTAATTTTTTTTTTTTTACAGACTGGAGCTCCTATTTAACATGAGTACGGACAGCAATAATAACTGACAGGGGTTCTAATCCCTCTCTACTTTATCCAAAATGGGGAAAAAAAATTGCCTATAGGGATTTCCTCTCACTTCCTGTTTGGCTATGTGATAGGATGTAAAGGGAAATCTCCACAATAGGACATAGATGCTGAAAAAAAATCTGACTATAACCCTCCCCTACTCTATCCAAAGTGAAGAAAAAAGGTTTTGCCTATAGTACTTTATTTACTATATTGTACTTTATTTGCCTATATTGTACTTTAATTAACATATAGCCAAACATGATAAATGAATGCCAGCACTCAACAGCAATGGAATCTAGAAGTATATGGGATTGATTTAATAGGTAAATAGACTGTGCACTTTACAAGTGCAGTTGCTCCAAAGTTTAGTAAATGAGAGGAAGCTCTGCTGACTTCCATCCTCCAATTATATACAAGCACAAATGCTGTTTTTTTTTTCCTTGCATGTAATTGGGTATTCTTTGCAAAGTGAAGTTTTACCCAATTTACTAAGCTCTGGAGCAACTGCACTGGCAAAGTGCAAGGTCTATTTACCTTTAGTAAATCAACCCATCTGACTACCAAATATCTAACTATTGGCACAAAGGGGGAGATTTCCTAAAACTGGAGCACTCAGAATTTGGTGCAGCAGTGCATGGTGGCCAATCAGTTTGTTCCATTAAGCTTTGGCAATAAAACCTGGAAGCTGATTGGTTTCTATGCAGAGATGCACCAGATTCTGCACTCTCCAGTTTTAGTAAATCTCCCCCAAAGTCTCTTTCTTTAACAATGTAGTAGAAAAAACATCCACCTTCTTGCAGCTCTTTCCAGACCAGGGAATCCTCAGAAAAACTGTAAATGAAGCACAGAGTGCATTGGCATAGGGATAGAGCCTCAGAAAATCTTGAATTGGTTAAATTAGACATATTGTACTCACAAACGCTGTATAGACCCGCTTCTCAAATAATTTCTATAGGGAGTGTAGCAGGCTGACAGCTGCTTGTGTGATCTCCCCGCTCGCTTTACACTGTTAGCAGAGACTGAGTGATGGAGGCACAGGACCATAACCACACTCCTCACAGACAGCATCTATTCCGGCCTTACATGGCACCTATAACAAAGACCCTACCGCATTAATACTGCACCTCTACCAACTCCATACCACTGTTATGTGGGACTGTCACTACATCTGATGCACCTTTACCAGGTACATCCACATTGTATCTGTCCTAAGACTATACCACCCCATAGTATACTTTAACTGCATGCAGGTTCATCAGGACTGTTGTTAAGTGCATCAACGCTCTTAAAGGGCCTCAACGATAGCTGGACTGCCCCTCACATGTGACCTGTCCATAAATGCCCCTTCATCTCCCTATACCCATTTTTGCCATCTCAAATATTGACAGTGCTTACCAGACTTAGGCCTCTTACCAGACAGTGGTCAGTACAGTAATTCTTATTACTGTACTGGTCACTGTTGCACTCCAGGTGGCATTGTTACTGTTTACTCTGATCGGGACGGAAAGTGTTATCCTACGCCATGTCCTTATTGCTAGTTATCCTGTCTACTAAAGTGTTTTATTACCATTCTTATTTATCTAAGCCTTTTTCAACAAGGGTGTCCAGGCACCCTGGGGTGCCCTTGAGGTTTCTTCAGAGGTGCCTTGGCAAAATGTCTAAAAATTGATCAAAAATTATATACAAACCAGCAGGTGGATGAAGTCTGCCTTGTAGTTACACAAACCCATGGGTTTTCATTGTGCGCCATTACGACTTTCTAGACACTGCCATCCTAAATACCAATGATGCCATCAGTTGATAAGGAGCATGTCTGATGCCTCTACAGCATCCTTGTTTGACCCTCCTGTGCCTCTCTCTCTCAGCACTGGGGTCACATTAGCTGACTGATGGAGAGAAATTGAGGGAGAAGAGAAACATTGGAATACTAGTCAGTACCAGAGTGCAAAAGTGTATTTGCTTTGGAAGAATAAATCACCTATAACATTGGGTGTCCTACGCGTGGATGTTGCTGCATTACCGTATTTTTCGCTAATATTGACCAGGCACCCCCATCGCCGACGCCACCGTCCGGGGCTGCCGGGCCGCATGCCATCTTGGGTCCTGAGCCTCTGACTTCCTGGGCAGCTGCTCGGACCGGCCCTGCTTACCCATTGCCAGCCTCTCTGTGGGCGGCTCCACGGCCGACTACGCAGAGAGGGCCACATTCATGTCCTTTTGGCCCCAGTCCCCATCCATCACTCCCCTAAGGCAGCTGGGCTGCTCCTTGGGCCGACGCCGTTCACCCGGTCAGCACCGTAGTTGTCCTCCTATTCAGCTCAGGGGGACAGAAATGAAGGGGTCAGTTGACCATGAAGGGGGAGGAGCTGCCTGGAGGAGCCCCCTTTTGCCTGATGTCGGAAAGGTGTCTCTGGTCAGGTGCGTCTTATGGAGCGAAACATACGGTATGTATAACTATTAGAATAGGTTTTTTTACATTATAGAATGGGGTGCCTCAAGACTGTCCATAATTTTAAAGAGTGCTTTGAGATTGTCTATAATTTTAAAGGATGCATTGACTGAAAAAAGGATGAGAAACATTGCTTTATCCTACCCTTTATCTCATCATGCTTCTTGCTAACTTTATGTGGCAACAATATGTTTGTCTTTTACTAATTGATTTGTTGCCTGTGGTTTTTTGAAAATAGCCTCATTGCTGGGTACTTAGTGTTACTGTATGTAATTTCCTGTGATACTCTGTGTGTTGGTGTGTCAGAGGGACTGAGGTGTTTGAGAAGGTCGAGTCCAGGAACAGAGGACCCATCTTAACCAGCGGCTCCTTCAGGGGTCACGCTACAGGAGCATCTCATCCGTCCATTAGTGCCTCATTCGAAGGCTGACCTCTAATATCCTGGCTAACGTATTTCGAGGCAGCACCTCTTCATCATGCCAGCATGCTCTATTTCATTTACACTTAAACAACATACAACATTATATGTTATATAATCTTTTATGTTATACATCATATAACATTGCATATGAAAGCGCTTATCATAGGGTAAGGTGAAAAATCCCCTTTAAACGTACCAAAGCATTTAATTAAGTAATTATTCCCATGTGGATATTAGTCACAAGTTACTAGAATGGAAATATACACATAATCCAAACAATGCTTTATTTAATTTCTTCACATTTTCCTTCAATCCATTGCATATTTCCAAGTTACAGACATATGGCATAGCTCTGAAGTCAAAGCATTTCGCCAACAATGTTCAATAGATATATGAGTATTCTTGCACTGTCCTGTGTCTTCTATAAACACACTAAGCCTCGCCAGCTTATGCTACTTACCTATGCTAGTTACGTTATTCCAGATCAGAACACAAAACAGCCTTTAGCAAAATGCTACAGTAATTATCTTGTCAACCACACCATCCATCAATATGTCTTCACACAAACTTGGACCATATGAGTTTAAACAAGAACCACTTTGTGCACACTGAACTTGTTGTGCCAGGAGGCTCTGTCAAGCAAGGCAAAGTAGGCCTTTCAATTATTCTTTAACACTTTATTATGTCATAAGCTTACCTGCAGTGTGTGGCGGAGCACCATACGTTGTTCTTCGATAAATGACACATGTTTTGGTCATTCTATATTCTGATCCCTGTAACCATCAAGTATATCACCATGATGTTTTGGACTAACAAAGTACAGTATTGGATCAGGGCAAGAACAACGTATGGCTCTGATATATTGTTATACCTTACGAGAACAATAACTTTTAAATCCAGACTCCTAGCAAACAGATACTGTAAATATGAAGCTTAAAGCCTAGCTGGTCAAAAATGTTCTCCCATGCAGTGGGGCTGTGCCCATACTACATGGGTTAACTGCTTGTTTTGTCTATGGGTGAACACAGAGCTTATATACTCACCTGCTTTTTTGATCCTCCAGAAAACGGTGCTCCCCCACGTCCAGCGGTGGACTGTTCCTGATGTCTTCATGTCCAGAGCTGGTCTATGGGTTTGATGATGTCAGGAACATTCCACAACCTCAGACTGCTGGGGGAGGAGGGGATGCAGGCGCTGCACAGACCAGTCTTGCACAGGGAGGATCGGAGGATTAGGTGAGTATATCTCGACTCACCCTATTCCCTAGACAAAATTGAGCAGTTAACCCATGCAGTGCATGCACAGCCCCACTGCATGATAAGAAAAATTGCCCAGAGTTCAGCTTTACGTATAGTGCATTTTTGGTAACTGTTTAGCCTGCCAGCTTTGTCATTCTCTATAGTGAATTTGGTTGCACATTTCCGCCACACTGCAAAGCCAGGCAAGTGACACATACATTTCCTGCTTTAGCAATGAAACTTCCTAAGTCTCTATGTGTAGCCTGGGCACTATACATACCTCCGAACTTCAGACTTTCATCAGGGGAAGGCCTGGAACAGGGGTGTCAAACTCAACTTCATTGTGGGCCACATTAGCAGTATGGTTGCCGGTTGTATCTGGGGTGCGCTACGTAAAGTGCAGAGTTTAGGAGTGTGCTGTGTACAGAGTTCAGGAATGTGGTATGCACAGAGTGCAGGGTTCACGAGTGCCTTACATACAGAGTTCAGGGGAGGGCTGTGTACAGAGTGCAGAGTTTAGGGGTGCACTATGCACAGTGTGCAACCCAAACCCCACTCCCCAAATCTCTCTTGCATCTCTTTCTCCTGCCTTAACTGGCTCTAGTGCCTCCCTTTGTAGGTGGCTCTGCTTCACCTTGCAGGGAGCAGAAGCAGAGGGTGAGAGCTGGAGGTGGCAAAATGGAGTTCTACCATGTTCTGGCTGCAAAACTGGGTGCAAGGGCCACATAACAAGGTCTGGAGGGCCAGATTTGGCCCTCGGGCCTTGTGCTTGACATGTGTCGCCTAGAGGAATGATAATGCAGCGCGCTGCATGTCCTGCAGTGAAAAGAGAGTGCGACAACATAATGCTACATTTTGGATGTGGATGTGGTTTTAAGGAGTATGATTAACCAGTTCCGGACCGCCCCATAGCAGATATACTGCTACAGGGTGGCCACCTGCGCAGCATCACGTATATGTATGTATATATAATCTATATATATATATATATATATATATATATATATCTATGTGTGTGTAATTCTGTACTTCTGCCTACAGAGGGAGCGCTCTGCTGTGATTAATCGCAGCAGAAGCCGATCTGCGGGTGCTGGGCACTGGATGTTCACCCTGGCACACGCCAATTATTGGTAAAACACACAGAACGGAGGTCTGCCTATGTAAACATGGCAGATCTCTGTTCTGACAGAGGAGAAGAGATGGATTTTGTGTACCCGCAAAGCAGTGATTAAAATCCATCTCTTCCCCTAGTAAAAGCAGCACACACATGTCACAAAAACACTGGCTAGGCACACAGTTAACCCTTTGATCACCCTAGATGTTTAACCCCTTCCCAGCCGGTTTCATTAGTAAAGTGACACTGCATATTTTTGGCACTGATCACTATTATGTCACTAGTTCCCGCAAAGTGTCAATTAGTGTCTGATTGTCTGCTGCAATATCACAGTCCCGCTATAAGTCACTGATTGATGCCATTACTAGTATTTAAAAAAAAAATTCCATAAATATATACACCATAGCTTGTGGACGCTATAACGTTCACTTTAACCAATCAATATATGCTGAATGAGTCTTTTTTTACCAAAGATATGTAGCAGAATACATATTGGCCTAAATTTATGAAGAAATTAGATTTTTTTAAATTTTTGTTTATTGAATATGTTTTAAAGCAGAAAGTAAAAAAAAATGTTTTTTTTGTTTATATTGTAAAAAATATAAAAATTGTAGTAATCGAATACCGCTAAAAGAAAGCTCTATTTGTGGGGAAACATTACATACATTTTATTTGGGTACAGTGTTGCATGACTGCGCAAATTTCAGTTAAAGTAACACACTGCCGTATCACAAAAAATGGACTGGTCATGAAGGGGGGTAAATCTTCCGGAGGTCAAGTTGTTAAATAGAGTCTGGGTCAATGCACAGTATTCACTGCACATATTTGCTGCAGTCTTGTACCACTACTGTGCAACTTAATAACTGCTGAAGCAACAGAAGTTACTTAGAGTGCATTGGTTAAGATTATGTAACACAGTGGAGTTTACTACAACCAGATTTTGCACTTTCCAGTTTTAGTACATCAACCCCTGTTACATCAACTGTCAATGGAAGGGAAAAAATGTCCTGGCATGGATCGTCAGTGGGAGAAAGAAAAAAATGCCCCACTGTTAGGTGGGATGGTAAGTGGGGGAAATCATGGCCAGCAACTTTGGTCAGAAGGAGAAAAATTAAATTTCCTGCTGTTGGTGGTCAGTGGGAAAAAATGTCCTGCGTCATTGGTCAGTTGGATAAAAATGCTTGACATTGTTGGTTGGTGGGATTTAAAAAAATGCCAAAATGTTTGAAAGAGGAAAAATGACAAAAAAAAAATGTCAAAAGAAGTTCCTCTTGAACATTCAGGCCCCAGATTGGTTCCCCTTGAAAATTTAGGCCAGAGATTGGTTCCCCTTTAACATTCAGGCCCCAGATTGGTTCCCCTTGAAAATTTGGGCCAGAGATTGGTTCCCCTTGAACATTCAGACCTCAGATCAGCCCCTTTTCAAATACTTTTTAGACCCCTGATCAGCCTCTTTTCCGACCTCTGAACATCCCATTTTAAACTACCTTTCAGACCCTTGATTAGCACCTCTTCAGACCTCAGATCAGCCTATTTGACCCTCCAAACTCCCTTCAGACCTCAGAACAGCACAGCACCACTCCAGACTTCCCTTGTGACATTATCATCACATGACCAAAAACAAGTGATAGGGATAGGATTTCAGCACTCTGCATGCACATGTGCATCAGTCTTCAGGTAACCTGTTTACAGCCCATAGTGGCAGTTTATTAAGGGTATGGAGAAGCTGGGCTTACGTCACGGAAACCCTGACCCTTATGAAACATGTTACATAAGCCTGTATAGACTGACCCCTCTATAAGGTACAGTGTGCTCTGCTCCTGAGCTTCTTTCTGTTAATAACCACCTGGACTTAGGCTGAGCAGCTTTTGCGTTAAAAAAGCACAAGAAAAGCTGAAGAAAAATGCTTCCCTTTAAATGCTATGTATGTCTTTGCACTGGTCCGTTGCACTTCAGTTGCAGTGTAAAAAAATCCTGCTTGCCGCATTTTTGGTGCATGTTTGGTCAGTTATAAAAACGCACCAAAAACGCACCTCCCCATTGAAATCAATGGAAAATGCGGCAAAAACGCATCAAAAACACATCAAAAATGCACCTACAATGCATTTTTTAGTCACATGTCCTTTAAAAAACACACTGCAAATGCAGTAAAAACATGGCAAGAACACGGTAAAAACGTGGCAAAAACGCATATGCACAGGGCAGAGAATTGGTCTGGGGAGGCTTTTATTTTACACAGTGCTAAGAACTGCTACATTGCTGGGAGGGAAAACACTCAACATGTGGTCTGCAGGGCATTGTTGCAGAACTTCCAGGCAGCAGCCAGGCAGACAGAGGAAGCCTGCGTCTCTCAGCTAATACAGTTTGTCAGGGGGCTGGAGCTTTAACAGACAGACAGAACTCATCATAAAAGCAAAAGTTCAGTTCACATTTTCATTTCATTGCTGTAAAGTGCTGGATACTGGCTGTCAGTGACAGGCTTTTGGGTTCCAGCCTAAACTTCTCCCGGGACCTGCAGGTGCCATTCCAAGAAGGCATGGATAGTTGCATACAAACTGGGATTTCAGGGTACAGGGGCACCTGAGAACACAACTAACGGTAATGGTGCCACCAGTTTAGTCCTGGGGTAATGATTTTCACTGTATGCAAATCTAGCGGCAAAGCAACAGCTTTTATTAATGAGTTGTCTATACAACGTCTGTGCGAGTAGCTGAAAATGTTTGTTTTTCAAAAACTACAGCCGTGGCCAAAAGTTTTGAGAATGACACAAATTAATTTTCACAAAGTCTGCTTCCTCAATTTTTATGATGATAATTTACATATACTCCAGAATGTGATGAAGAGTGATCAGATGAATTGCAATGAAATAAAAAGTACTTCTTTGCCATGAAAATGAACTTGATCCCATAAAAAAACATTTCCACTGCATTTGTGAAGAAGGCTTCAGGGTGCCCAAAAACGTCCAGCAAGCACCAGGACTATCTCCTACAGTTGATTCAGCTGTGGGATCGGGGTACCACCAGTTGCTCAGGAATGGCAGCAGGCAGATGTGAGTACATCGGCACACACAGTGAGGTGAAGACTTTCGGAGGATGGCCTGGTGTGAAGAAGGACAGCAAAGAAGCCACTTCTCTCTAGGAAAAAGATCAGGGACAGACTGAAATTCTGCAAAAGGTACAGGTATTGGACTGCTGAGGACTGGGGTAAAGTAATTTTCTCTAATAAATCTAGTTTCTGATTGTTTGGGGCATCTAGAAAAACCTTGTCCGGAGAAGAAAAGATGAGTACTACCATCAGTCCCGTGTCATGCCAATAGTAAAGCATCCTGAGACGAATCATGTGTGGGGTTGCTTCTTAGCCAAGGGAGTGGGCTCACTCACAATTTTGACTAAGAACACAGCCATGAATAAAGAGTGGTACAAAAACATCCTCCGAGAGCAACTTCTCCCAACCATCCAAGAACAGTTTGGTGAGGAACAATGCCTTTTCCAGCATAATGGAGCACTTTGCCATAAAGCAAAAGTGATAACTAAATGGCTAGGGAACAAAATATTTAAATGTTGGGTCCATGGCCAGGAAACTCCCCAGACCTGAAACTCACTGAGAACTTATTGTCAATCCTCAAGAGGCAGGTGAACAAAAAAAACACCCACAAATTATGACAAACTCCAAGCACTGTTTATGCAAGAATGGGCTGCTATCAGTCAGGGTGTGGCCCAGAAGTTGACTGACAGCATGCCAGGGCGAATAGCAGAGGTCTTGAAAAGAAGGGTTAACACTGCAAATATTGACTCTTTGCATAAACTTAATGTATATGTCAATAAAAGCCTTTGACACTTTGAAATGTGTGTAATTATACTTCAGTATACCATAGTAATTTGACAAAAAGATCTAAAAACACTGAAGCAGCAGACTTTGTGAAAATGAATATTTGTGTCATTCTCAAAACTTTTGGCCACGGCTGTACAGCCATGTTCAGTTGAGATGTCCTGGGCTCATTAGAAATTCAAGAATGCTGCTTTTCCACTCTTCCCAAACGAATACTAGGAGGGAGGAGGCTGTATGTTTCTAATGCTAACATATTATGGATAAAATATCTACCTATAAACTATCGGCTGGGTAATTTGAGTTTTCTAGAACTCTAAAGTTTACAGGTGAGGGGGGGCGTGGCCAGCGCCGCATGTGAGCAGACGCTTAGTCACAGAGCTCCCACAGTTACCCTGAATTGATCCGGTTTCCGGGGCTGACTTCGCCCCAAAAGCTACTTAACAGCCCTGGGAAAGTCCCCGCTACATCCCGCACTTGCCCCGGTCCGTGCAGAGGGTATGATGACCCGAGGACAGAAGGGAGAGGGATCGAGGATGGACCAGCAAAATGGCGCCGCTCCACCATCAGCACAGAAGCGCGGCGCTGACAAACTGAAAGAGGCACAGAACAAACAACAGAAAAGCATGAAGGACAGCTCCGCTCAACACCCCAAGGACATGAGGTACTATACCCAGAAACTTCATGACAAATCCAGCCTGTTAGCAGCCCAGTCTCACTGTGACTTTGATATACACAATGATCCTGATGAGGAGGAGGGGGAAACAACACAGGGGGCAGGCGCCATTACAACACAGGAGGACATTAACAGCGGTGCAGCTGAAGAGCCTGATGACTGTGAGGAGGAGGAGGGGGGTGAACAGCCCACACTTGCAGCCATACTGAGAGCGGTAAACAAATGCACAGCATCTGTCAATAACTTGCAGGCACGTTTTGGAGGCTTAAAAGAGGAAGTTAGTCTCCTTAGACAAGACATCCAGAAGATCCGAGAACGGACCACCGCAGCAGAAAGCAGAATTAGCGAAATAGAAGATAAGCTTCCCCACATGATCAGGGAATCCCAGGCTACCACACGATTAGCCAGAGCCACTGATACACGTGCAGAGGATTTCGAAAATCGCCTCAGATGCAACAACGTGCGCATCGTGGGACTCCCTGAGAAAGCAGAGGGCCGTGATCCCACGCAGTTTATAGAGCAATGGATGTCGGATGTATTTGGTAAGGATGCCTTTACCCACCTATATGCTGTGGAACGAGCGCACAGAGTACCCACCAGACCCCTCCCCCCGGGACACCCTCCTCGCCCGATCCTGGCCCGTCTTCTAAATTACCGTGACAGAGAAATAATTTTGCGGCTAGCCAGAGAGAAAAGGGATGTTCAATATAATGGTACCCGTATCTCCTTCTACCCCGATTTCTCCGCTGCGGTTCAGAAGAGTCGCGCAAGATTCACTGAAATTAAAAGACGCCTACAAAAGCTACAAGCCTCCTATGCAATGCTGTATCCAGCGAAACTTAGAATTACTCTACGAGGTCAAGCACATTTCTTTGAACACCCGGCGGAGGCCTCTGACTGGCTTGATGCCAACGAAAATGAACTCAGACAAGCGCGGAGACCAGGCATGGAACTTGATTGATGCTACTCATACTAGCACGGGTTTCTTTTTCATATTTCCCCCCCGGACGGGGGCAGCGCCGGAAACATACAATGATTTCTTCACTAAATAATGCGAGCTCGGATGCAAGTTAAACCCTGATGAAGTACATGTCAGTACCCATCAGGTACTTTGAGCCGGAGGTCCAGGAGCTCCTGGTTTGCCTATGGGACCCGTTGTCCCACAGAAGTTTGTCATCTACTTTGACATCTTGGAGCCCTGGATTACAAAGCAAGCGGGCCCTTCTAGGTGATGAGCTGGCACAGGCATGGAACCTGGCTCGGAAGAGGCCCCCAAGTTTGTTTGGCGCACCGTTGTGCGTCTTGAGGTTTTTTTCACACGTACAGATTTATTCCGGAACTGTAAAGCTACATAGCTCTGCGGGTGACGACATGGCCCCCCTTCCCACCTTCAGGATACTCGCCTACCCAACATTCCCACTTCGATGCCACATGGAAGCCCTCCTGTCTCCTTCTTGTGAATATAGGGGAAGCAAGCAGTGTGTTACCGCTACCAGTCACCTTTTCTTCAATGTGAGATGACTACAGTAACTGTGCTCTCATGGAACGTCAGAGGGTTGCATGATCCCCTGAAGAGGACTATGGTATCATCGTTGCTTCGGAAACATCTTCCGGCCATCTGCGCCTTGCAGGAAACCCACCTCACCAAGGACTCATTGTCTTGCATTGGTTTTCGTTGGGTGGGTAAGGCATACCATTCTACCCATACCTCATACTCTCGTGGTGTGAGTGTATTGGTGCATAGTTCCATAGAATACGTGGAGCTCGACTCCGAAATTGATCAAGAAGGGAGATATGTATTTCTTTTGTGTAGATTATCTACTCTCAAATGTATATTAGCCTTTGTGTATGTGCCTCCTCCGTATAATAACCAGGTGGTGAGAGCTCTGTTGGCATATCAAGTTAGGTACCCTGGGGTCCCGTTGTATACCCTCGGAGACTTTAATAACTACACTGATCCTCTTTTAGACAAACACCCACCAGTGGCGAAGGGGAGGGGGGGGGGGCGCTACAGCACTCAGTAGGTTTATGGGGGAGGTGGGATGGAAGGACCCTTGGAGAGCGGGGAATCCAGAGGTGCGTCAGTTCTCCTGCTTTACCAAGGGCCACTCCTCTTTATCACGGATTGACCTCTGCTTGTGTTCGGAAGTAGCGGTTCGCTACATTTCGACAGTGACATATGCCACCAGAAGTGTATCTGACCATTCACCACTGATTGTGACTCTGGAGGTGCGTCCTCCTTCCACGACGGCTAAGGCTCCGTGGAAGATGAATGCATTTTGGCTGAATCTCTTCCCTTCTCATGAGCAAATAGAACTCCACATTGCAGAATACTGGCGGGTTCATGCCAGTGAGGCTCCATCAGCTCTATCATGGGAGGCCTTTAAGGCAGTCCTTCGAAGCATTTTTATTGCTGAAATTCAAGCAGTTAAAAGGAGGACCCATGCTCATGGGGAGGGAATAGAACATATGGCAGTAGACTTAGAGGAGCGATTTATTGCTGACCCTACTCAGGCTAATAAGGATGCATGGCTTTCAGCGCAAGAGGCGCTATATAGGGTCACATCGTCTACTGCAGAGAGGAAGAGGTTTTTTCAAAAAACTGCACATTATGAGGAGGGAGAGCACACTGGTCGTCTACTAGCCACTATTGCCCACTCTCACCAGACCTCTCCATCGATTGGAGCATTACGCTCTCCTCAGGGAGGACTAACCAATAGCCCAGACCAGATCCTAACGGAATTGGTGAGATTTTACTCCTCACTGTACCAATCTAAACAAACTTACTCACAGGAATCACTCATTGAATATTTAGATGAGGTCCAGCTCCCCAGCCTTTCTGAAGCTTCTCGTGATGAGCTAGATGACCCCATTACTGTTGAGGAACTACAGGTGGCGACCAGTCTGTTCCCCAACTCTAAAGCTCCGGGGGACGATGGACTCCCCATTGAGGTTTACAAACAGTATGGGGAATCTATACTTCCACACCTGCTGAAGGTATTTAATGCAGCAAAACAAAGTGGCGATCTCCCCCAGTCAATGACAAGAGCAAGCATAGTCCTGATATTAAAACCCAACAAAGACCCACTAGACCCGGGATCGTATCGCCCGATCTCACTTTTACAAACTGATGTGAAGATCCTCGCCAAGGTACTGGCGTTGCGTCTGAACAAGGTCATATCCACCATAATACATTCAGACCAATCCGGCTTTATGCCGCAGAAATCGACTGCGATCAATCTGCGCAGACTCTTTCTCAATATTCAATCCCAGTCAGATAGTATGGGAGATAGAGCCCTGCTTTCCCTGGACGCCCATAAGGCGTTTGATAGCGTCGAATGGGATTACTTATGGGCAGTGATGAGGAAGTTTGGGATTGGGGACAACTACATTAAGTGGGTACAACTATTATACTCTTCTCCGATGGCAGTTATTAGAGAGGGGGGTCGGATCTCTGCACCTTTCAATTTATATAGAGGTACGAGACAGGGTTGCCCCCTGTCTCCCCTCTTGTTTGCCCTGGCCATAGAACCCCTAGCTTCTGTGATACGCAGTAACCCATCGATTCGGGGGTTTCGATACGGAGATGTTCATGAGAAAGTTATCATGTATGCTGACGACACCATGCTGCTTCTTGGTGATACGTCAGTGTCGCTGTCGGAGGCAATGAGAGTCATTGGCCGATTCGGGCACTACTCGGGTCTAATTATTAATTGGACCAAGTCCTCCCTTCTATTGTTAGATCGTGAGCTCCCCCCCTCTCAAGACAACATAATGGACATCCCGGTATCGACATCTCTCAAATACTTAGGCATACAAGTTACTCCCCGTGTGTTAGAATATGTCAGCTTAAACCTAACCCCTCTTATTAATCGCTGTCGCGACCGAGTCAAAGTATGGAGCAAATTGAGGCTGTCACAAGTAGGTAGGATTAATCTAATAAAAATGATCCTTATGCCCCAACTGTTATATATTCTCCATAATTCCCCAATGGTCATTACTTTAAAAAAGTTCAGAATTATTAACTCACTCTTCCGATCTTTTATATGGCTATCAAAACCACCCAGAATTAAACTTGAGCAACTCCAGCGTCCCAAGGATGACGGGGGACTGGCGCTCCCTAATCCTTGGGTATATTACTTAGCTGCCCAGCTACAGCACATTACCAGAGTTCTGAGGCCTACACAGGAAATAGAACTAAATCTGCGGGACCCCTCAGCCCAGCTGCTTCGCTTTACAGTCAAGGGTGAGGCCCTGGAAGGACTAGAGGCGTTGCACTACAACAAATCCAACAAACTCTTTCCAACTTATGCTCTTATGCAAAAGATTTGGAATAAGACCAGGATGCTACAGAAAGTACAAGGATACACTAAATATAGCCCAATCTGGGAAAATAACCACTACATGGAAATAGCAAAAATACCATATGGGAGGAAATGGAAGCAATATGGGGTATCACACATGACGCATATATTCCAAGATGGCAAGCTAAGATCCTTTCCGGAACTTAGAGAGGCCTTTCGGCTACCGCTTTCCATGAATTTTTACTACCACCAACTTAAACATGCGATAGATGCCCAGGGTGGTCCAGAGACCTGGACCCTAGAACCCGCGCCTGTCTTTAACTTCCTCCTAGAAATAGATACATATAAAGGGTTCATATCGGACTGCTACGCTATGCTTCTGGGTTTGGTTATGGGGGACTCGCCATTGAAGGTTATGACCAGGTGGGAGCAGGATGTTGGCGCGTTTGAAGAGGAACAGTGGGACGAGGCTCTGCAGGCGGTCCCCCTGTGCTCATTGAATGCTGCTCAAAAACTGTCCCAGTTGTATATATTGTCCAGGGTACACTATACACCGGCTAGGCTTGCCCGTATGGGTGCTGGCACAGACCCCACATGCACAAGATGTCGTAGAGAGCACGGAGATCTTATTCACCTCCTATGGAGGTGCCCTAAACTTCATTTATATTGGAAAGAGGTGCTGGATACCATTAATATGGTCTTTCAGGTACAGATACCATTAGACCCCAAACCATGCCTATTAGGGATAATAGATGACTTATTGACAGGTGATATCCTTAAGCAAGCCGTTAATAGAACTCTATTTCAGGCACGTATGCTAATTCTTAGGCATTGGAAATCTGAAGACCCTCCCACGAAACAGGAGTGGATCAAACAAATGGGAAACACCATCCGTTTGGAAAAAATTATTTTTCAACATAGGGGAACATCCAAAAAATTCGAAAAACTCTGGGCACAGTGGCTGGGAGTCCCTGGACTAGCGCCAGTAGATCTAGTGATGGACCGTTTATTTTAGAAAAACCGATAACTGTACTGTTCCAATAAATAAGAATAAACGATTATATTCTGTATTGATGAAGATAAGGATGTGCAGGTGGAGGTTTAATGGATGAGATGCAATACTATGATATGCTTGATTGGGAAAGTATGGGGGATAAGGGATACAATATGTGTTATCTACATGTCTGATTGTACCGCTATTGTATATTCTAACATGTCTGTTCCGGAACTGTATGTAATAACTTCTTGCTGAAATAAAAACCTTTTTGTTTGAGAAAAAAAAAAGTTTACAGGTGAGGATTGAATCTATTAAGCTTGTCCTTCATAAAATGGAGTCACTTTGCTCTGGGCACATTTTTTTGGTTGCATACACATTTAAATTACCCAGTACTTACTGTACGGGGTAAGACAAAGCAGATCTTGCATCAACAAAGATCTGCTTTAAACGTACAGTATCTCACAAAAGTGAGTGCACCCCTTACATTTTTGTAATTATTTTATTATATCTTTGTGAATGGGGAGCAGGTGTGTTAAATTTGGTGTTATCGTTCTCTCATACTGATCACTGGAAGTTCAACATGGCACCTCATGGCAAAGAACTCTGAGGATCTGAAAAAAAATAATTGTTGCTCTACATAAAGATGGCCCAGGCTATAGGAAGATTGCCAAGACCCTGAAAATGAGCTGCAGCATGGTGGCCATACAACGGTTTAACAGGACAGGTTCCACTCAGAACAGGCCTCGCCATGTTCGACCAAAAAAGTTGAGTGCACATGCTCATCGTCATATCTAGAGGTTACCTTTGGGAAATAGACGTATGAGTGCTGCCAGCATTGCTGCAGTGGTTGAAGGGGTGGGGCGGTCAGTCTGTCAGTGCTCAGACCATACACCACACACTGCATCAAATTGGTCTGCAAGGCTGTCGCCCCGAAAGGAAGCCTCTTCTAAAGATGATGCACAAGAAAGCCTTCAGTTTGCCAAAGACAAGAAGACTAAGGACATGGATTACTGGAACCATGTTCTGTGGTCTGATGAGACCAAGATAAGCTTATTTGGTTCAAATGGTGTCAAGCGTGTGTGACGGCAACCAGGTGAGGAGTACAAAGACAAGTGTGTCTTGCCTATAGTCAAGCATGGTGGTGGGAGTGTCATGGTCTGGGGCTGCATGAGTGCTGCCGGCACTGGGGAGCTACAGTTCATTGAGGGAACCATGATTTCCAACATGTACTGTGACATGAGAAAAGACAATAACTAACAAATTAATTACAAACCGCGGTCGTAATTAATTTGTTAATTATTGTCTTTTCTCTTTTCAATTATCGTTATAACGTGCTGCTCCTTAGTCAATTTTATATTAGTCTAACCAGCTCTCATTTGCGCGGGTTGGTAGTTCCTACCATTTAATATACTGTGACATACTGAAGCAGAGCATGATCCCCTCCCTTCGAAGAATGGGCCGCAGGGCAGTATTCCAACATGTTAACAACCCCAAACACACCTCCAAGACGACCACTGCCTTCCTAAAGAAGCTGAGGGTAAAGGTGATGGACTGGCCAAGCATGTCTCCAGACTTAAACCCTATTGAGCATCTGTGGGGCATCCTCAAATGGAAGGTGGAGGAGCGCAAGGTCTCCAACATCCACCAGCTCTGTGATATGATCATGGAAGAAGACTCCAGTGGCAACCTGTGAAGCTCTGGTGAACTCCATGCCCAAGAGGGTTAAGGCAGTGCTGGAAAATAATGGTGGCCACACAAAATATTGACACTTTGGGCCCAATTTGGACATTTTCACTTAGGGGTGTACTCACTTTTGTTGTCAGCGGTTTAGACATTAATGGCTGTGTGTTGAGTTATTTTGAGGGGACAGCAAATTTCCATTGTTATACAAGCTGTACACTCACTACTTTACATTGTAGCAAAGTATCATTTCTTTAGGCCCCTTTCACACGAGGCGGACTCCGTTTCTACGGAGCCCACCTCGGTCCGCCGGCTCAGCGGGAGGTCTGTCCGTTGATCTCCGCTGAGCCGGTGGATGACAGGTCCCTCTCTGCTCACTGAGCGGGGAGGGGCTTGTCAGGCGCCGCTGCCGCCTATGGAGGGATTGGATGAAAACGGACAGCATGTCCGTTTTCATCAGATCTCACCCGATCCGATCCTCCAGCAATGGACCTGGACATAGGACCATCCGTCTGCTTTTAGCGGATCGGACCGGGTCGGATGTCAGCGGACATTCCTCTGCTGACATCCGACGCTCCATAGACTAACATGGAGCGCCCGTTCAGGTCCGCCGTCAAAACTGACAGGCGGACCTGAACGGTCCGATCGTGTGAAAGGGGCCTAAGTGCTGTCACATGAAAAGATATAATAAAATATTTACAAAAATGTGAGATACTGTAACTTAATTATATTTCTGGTATTGTTTTAGACACTAGAAGTAGGATACATTAGCCACTACAATAATTCATCTTAACTTCCTAACTTCCATAGATTATGGAAATTTCTTTCCTTCAACCATAGGTTGAAGGAAAGGAATTTGCTCAATTCCCCCATCAACACAGCCAGTGTTGATGGGGGAATTTCTCCCACAGAGCTATTGTTTCTGTTAGCAGGGAGCCTTCCTCTTTAGTCATAGCCGTCGGCAGTGATCAGTGATCGATGAGAAAAACCCCACAGGCTGGTTGTACTGAAGTCGATCGATAGCTGTACTTCGGTACAAGCAGCCTGTCCATAGGTGGATCAAAATTTGTCTATAGAGCTTATGCATTGCTTTCCATGAGTCATCCAACACATAGACGTCCATTGCAATAAAAAGCAGTTACGTGAAACCATAGTGTAGCAGTAAAAGGAATGGACCCCTTAAATTCTGCCCAGGAAGCACTGAAACAATTCCTGGCTGCATGATTCTTTTTTTCGGGCTCATGCACACTGCAGCTCAAAAAAAACCTGCTTTTTCAGGCATTTTAGCTTTTTTTCAGCTTGAAGATGCTTGTGCTTTTTTTGTGCTCTTGTACACGTTTTTATTTAGCTTCTTCAAGCTCCTTTGAGCTTCTTTGAGCTTTTTTGAGAATAAGCGTTTTTTTTTTTTTTCACAAACCCTCCCAGATAACATTTATTTAACCACAGTATAAACAAAACAAAAAGCTGGAACAAACGTTTTCATGCGTTTTCAAGCTTCTTTTGAGGTTTTTTGAGCCCTTTGGGATGCTAGCTCCCCTCAAAAACGTGAATTTGGTGGGGGGTTTTTTCTGCCTGTGGGAGCATATGCCTGAAAAAGCCCTAGTGTGCATGGACACATTGGCTAACATGGAGGGGAGTTTCCAAGCAGAAAAAATAAGAGCTCAAAACCCTGTAGGAGCTGCTTCTTTGAGCTCCTTTGAGCTGCAGTGTGCATGAGCCCTTACAGTGCTAAGAATTTCCTTTACTGTTTTGTGTGCCAGAGCCCTTCCCTTCAAGCTTTCCTAGTGTGTGTGGTTTTATCACAGGCAGTTGTGGGGTACAATCAATGACACCTAGTGTTGTGTAACAAGAGACATTCTGTGATATGGAAAACGCTTGTCTAACTACCCCTTCCTTCCCTACAGGGCTTTGCCTTAAATAAAGCTCATTTCCCACTGTTAACCAGTGTATCAGTGTTCTCCTAATTAGGCCTCATACAAACGGACGTGTTAAAAGCAGCTTTTTTGGGCTTTTTTTGCTGCTTAAAAACGTCACTCCATGTTATTCAATGGGCTCATACACACCATGGCGTTTTTGAGCTGTAACAGGCATAGTCGTTTTTAAGCTCCAAAAAAAACCAAGGACCAGTGCGTTCTGAGGCTCCAGCGCTAGAGCTGTTTTGACGCCGATGCTGAAAAAAACTCAAAAACGCGCATTAGCATTATACCGACGTTTTTTAGCGTCAGCATTTTAAAGCTGTAAAAAATGTTTATGAGGGTAATTTGGGAGTGGAAAAAAAAAAATGCACCTTAGCGTTAACGCTTACAAGCGACATTAAATGCGCACTGACGCTAAATCAAAACGCTAATAGAACCGCGTTTTTAACGCTCCTTTTTTTCCAGGCGTTGTTACTAGCTTTATAGCCCGTTTTTTAAAACGTATTTAAAAGCAGGCAGAGGGACCCAATACATCCAGCATACACATACACATGCACAAATATAGCTGCCCCAGCTGAACTCCACGTACAAAAAATGTATTTAGATATATTATTTAATAGCCACAAGCTATCAGATGCCTTTACAAACCCAGATATTACCTAATAAAAGTAACTCTGTGTCCCTGTCAATTGTTCTCCAATGATGTCACCCTGTCACCTGCTCTCCCAGTAGAGAATACAATTAACAATGCCAACTCACATTGCACAGGCATGGTCCACTGTTGTCAATATCAGAAAACTCACTCTTAGAATGTACTGTGTTGGAGTGCATGCATGTAGGCTAGAAGTGGCTGCAAGAGATGAGCAATGCAGATATGGAACAAGGGATGAACAAACAGTGAAACCATATTCTATGAAATAAATGCATTTGTTTATGACACACAGTGGTAGATTTACTAAAGCTGGTGCACTCAGAATCTGGTGCAGCCATGCATGGTGACAAATCAGCTTCAAACTTCAGCTTGTTCAATTAACCACTTAAGTCCCGGACCATTTGGCTGGCAAAAGACCAGAGCACTTTTTGCAATTCGGCACTGCGTCGCTTTAACTGACAATTGCGCAGTCGTGCGACGTGCTTCCCAAACAAAATTGCCGTCCTTTTTTTCCCACAAATAGGGCTTTCTTTTGGTGGTATTTGATCACCTCTGCGTTTTTTATTTTTTGCGCTATAAACAAAAAAATAGCGACAATTAAAAAAAAAACGCATTATTTTTTACTTTTTGCTATAATAAATATCCCCAAAAAATATATAAAAATTTTTTATTCCTTAGTTTAGGCCGTTACGTATTCTTCTACATATTTTTGGAAAAAAAAACAAAAAAAAATCGCAATAAGCGTTTATTGAATGTTTTGCGCAAAAGTTATAGCATCTACAATATAGGGGATAGTTTTATGGCATTTTTATTAATAATTTTTTTTTTTACTAGTAATGATGGTGATATCGTGACTGCGACATTATGGCGGACAGATTGGACACTTTTGGCGCTATTTTGGGACCATACACATTTATACAGCAATCCGTGCGATTAAAAATGCATTGATTACTGTGTAAACGTGACTGGCAGTGAAGGGGTTAACCACTAGGGGGCTATGTAGTTGTTAAGTGTGTTCTAGGGAGTGATTCTAACTGTGGGGGGGATGGGCTACGTGTGACAGGATGCTGATCACCGCTCCCGATTACAGGGAGCTGTGATCAGTGTCCTGTCACTAGGCAGAACGGGAAAATGCTTGTTTACATCAGCATTTCCCCGTTCTTCCTCTCTGTCAGACGATTGCGGGTAACCCGCGGACATCGAGTCCGCGGGACCCACAATTACACTCACAGAGCTTGCGGTGGGCGCGCGCCTGCAAGCCGCTTCTTAAAGGGCAACGTACAGGTACGTTAATATGCCTGTACGTGCCCTTCTGCCAACGTATATCGGTGTGAGCGGTCGGCAAATGGTTAAGCTTTGGCAATATAACCTGGAAGCCGATTGGTTTCTATGCAGAGTTGCACCAGATTTTGCACTCTCAAGCTTTAGTAAATACCCCCAACAGTGCTTTAGTAAACAAAATGTTCGTCAGTTAGGGGTTACATGTTTTTGAGATACACAACAGGGGAAGCCATTTGGGCACTGAACAGTACTAACATTTGGTATAGTCCTTACATTTGGAACAAATCTGTGAAGCTTCTCCTTCCTATTCGACATGATTTTTAAATCAGTTTAACTCTCGCCATACATGTTAAAAATTCTAATAAAATGAAAAAGAATTCTCTTTGGAAAATCATAACTACAAATTTTTGTTCCAATTTCAAACCATTAGTGGGCTGTAGCACTGGCCAAATTCCGCATGGCCATCGAGTTTGAGTGATCGAGCATGTTGATAAATTTTTTGAAAACAAACAAATTTCTAATCAATGATGGGAGAATCATGCGACAAATATAATCGAAAAATAAATTAACATGAGCTGTGACCTGAAAAGAAAAGAAGATTCCCAGCCACGAAAATTCTTTTCTGTAGCAACACGAAGTGAAATTGAAGGCCTGGTTGGTTGAATTTCGAAAAACCAATGGTGGCACCATCGGATCACAAAACGCACAAACTTTCTGATTTTCAAAAGAAAAATCATTCAGATTTCGCTTGCATAAGGCTTGATACACACTTGAAAAACACAAGAGATGCATTAATGGCACCCATATGCACTGGAAATCGCAGCAGCCGCTTCCTGCACTAGGAACCAAACTGCACTTGTGGTCTCCGTGCGGGCTGCAATTTCTAAAATGAAGCAGGGACCTTTTCCCTGTGATTTCAGGAGGCATGGCAGCCCATTTAATTGAACGGCTGCCATTCCCGTGCAAAATGCAGCTTACAGAGCCACACAAGCATGAACCAGGCCTAAATATGCTTGTACAAATAAAATGTATTTGTCACTTACCTGTAAATACCACCAAATAAAAAGGGTAGGGTGCAACTCCCAATTATCTTTTATTTTCCGAAAACACGAGAGAAAAAAAACAATGGGAGGAAAAACTACTTAGGCTGCTTTCACACTGAAAGCGTCGGCTGTTAGTGGCAAACCGCAGTTCGTTTTAGCGGCGTTTTACTGCTTTTTTTAATGCCGCTTTTGCGCCGCTTTTTGGCTGATAGCAGGGACCTTTTAACCCCAAAAAAGGGGTTAAAAACTCTTGTGTTGCGGCGCTTCCAAAGAGATTTTCAGGCGCTTCGGAAGCGCTGCCCATTAATGCAATGGGCAGGGTGCTTTGTGAGTGCTGTATACAGCGCTCTCAAACTGCCCCAAAGATGCTGCTTGCAGGACTTTTTCTAACATCCCGCAAGCGCACCTCCCGGGTGTGAAAACACCCATTGCATTGAATGGGAGGCAGTTTACAGGTGCTTTACAGGCCCTATTTCTACGGCTAAAACGTCTGAAAATTGCCTCAGTGTGAAAAATGTCTTATTCTAAACATACAGAATTCTTTATTATTTTTTTTTTTATCCAACCAAATTTTATTAAATTTG
Organism: Aquarana catesbeiana; assembly: GCF_042186555.1. Classification (NCBI taxonomy): domain Eukaryota; kingdom Metazoa; phylum Chordata; class Amphibia; order Anura; family Ranidae; genus Aquarana; species Aquarana catesbeiana. The sequence goes on along the minus strand of NC_133326.1, from coordinate 61,143,002 downwards.
CAGAAATATATTATACACATTGTCTTCATTGTCATATATTTCAACTGCATATAGCTCCTGAAGAAAAGCCAACAATACCCCTCTCATATACAAATATTAAAACCGACAATCGTCTTATAATCTCGCAGGAGATACTAATCCATCTATAGCGGCAAGCAAAGTGGATAATTATAATTATCTATAGATCTAAAGTTACTGATTCTCCAGCAGATAATGTATGTATACATTTTTAACCAATCAGGATTCAGCTGAATGAAGAGATGATATGTATATCGCACTGATGGTTTGTCCAGCTAACAGTGTCAAATGTAAAACACAATAATAGCTCTTCAAAATCCACATTATCTTAAAGTTAGTTTAGCAGTTAGTTTAAAAAATGGTTTCCAAAATGGCACATAAAATCATATTAAATGAATCAGTGATGAAGGGTGCTTTCCATGTAAGAAATTATATTCCTTTTAAAAGACTGGCTATGTACATTCTGATGGCTACTAGGAGATGTATTCCTCTAAATTGGAGAACCATTAAAACCCCATCACTAACACAACTTCTTGGTACCATTGCAGACATAAGAAGGATGAAACATCTTACAGCAAAAATAGGGGACACCTTGAAACCATCCAACCATATATGAAAACAATAGGACCACTCTTCCTTCCGTCTCCTACCCTTCTGCCTGACACTTTTATACCATGTTTAACATTACAGACTTTATATGTTGTATCATCCTTGTCTAAGGTCTGTGTTTTGACTTTAGAATTACATTTTGTCCATTTTTGACATATTTTCTTATTGTTGGTTAACCTTATTGATCTTTCTCAGTTCTGTTTACTTCATACTGTACTGAAACCAGACAATATGGGGATCCCCCAAGGTTCTGTTTTTGGACCTCTCCTTTTTTCAATTTACACCTCCTCCCTGGGCCAGCCTCCCATGGCTTCCAATACCACCTCTACTGTGACGACACCTAAATCTATATCTCTACCCCTCAGCTCACTCCTTCAGTCTCCTCACGTATCACTAATTTACTATCAGATGTATCAGTCAACCATAAGCCCATCCCCACATGCCAAGGTTCTAGGTGTAGTCTCGCACTCTGAACTCTCCTTTAAGCCCCATGTCCAATCACTGTCCAAATCTTGCTGCTTCAACCTCCGCAACATCTCCAAAATACGCCCCTTTCTAATTAATGACACAACAAAGCTCTTAATTCCCTCCTTGGTCATCTCTCGCCTCGATTACTGCAACACCCACCTCATTGGCTTACCTCTACATAGTCTTTCCCCCTTCAGTCCATCATGAATGCTGCTGCCAGACTCATCCACCTTACCAACCACTCTGTCAAAATACTAACAAGTACTTACCAAGCCATCCACAACTCTGCCCCCAGCTACATCACTGACCTAGTCTTAAAATACCAACCTAATCAGTCTCCTTATTCTTCTCAAGACCTCCTGCTCTCTAGCTCCCTCATCACCTCCTCCCATGCTGGCCTCCAGGACTTTTCCAGAGCCTCTCCAATCCTATGAAACTCCTTACCCCAATCTGTCCGATTATCTCCACTCTATTAGCTTTTAGACTTTCCCTGAAAACCCTCCTCTTCAGAGAAGCCTGTCCCACCCACACCTAACAACTGTATTTTCATTTTCTCCATCCGATCATCCCCCACAGCTATTACCTTTTGTTCCACTTGACCCTTGTAAGCTCTAATGAGCAGGGCCCTCTGATCCCTTCTGTATTGAATTGTATTGTAACTGTATTGTCTGCCCCCATATTGGAAAGCGCTGCACAAACTGTTGGCGCTATATAAATCCTGAATAATAATATAAAACATTTTCTAAATATCTCTGTATTACATTGTGCCTTACAATATTTAGTGCTACTATACCAGGGGGGATCCAGGGGGGCAACGGGGCAATTGCCCCCCCCAAGAAATTAAATGCGGGTGAGTTAGTGGGCGGGTGAGAGAGCGGGCGGCTCTGTGGGTGGGCGGGCGGGTGAGAGAGCGAGTGGCTCCGCTGGAGGTTGAGAGAGCGAGGGGGCCGGGCAGCTGAGCGGCTTGGCGGGCAGGTGAGAGAATGGGCGGGCCGGGCAGCTGTGCAGCTCGGCGGGCGGGTGAGAGAGCGGCCGTTCCGCAGGCAGGTGAGAGCGCGGGCAGCTGAGAGAGATGGCATCATCTCTCACTGCCCGCCCTGCATCCCTGCAGTTCAACCCTCACTGAGCAGGCAGCCGTGGGCAGCAGAGAAATTACATCATCTCTCTGCAGTCTGACTCTGGGACACAGCAAGAGACAATCCCCACCTTAGCAGGAAAGTGACACAGCAAGTGACAATCGGCAATGAGTGGCAGGTGACGTGGCAAGTGACAATCCGCAATTTGTGGCAGGCGACGTGGCAAGTGGCAATCTGCATCTGGTGGCAGGCAAGTGACAATCCGCAATTTGGGGCAGGGACGTGGAAGTGACAACCCGCAACCTATGCCAAGTGACAATCTGCAAATGTATTTTCTGGCAGTGCCTCTCCCGAGACTAGACTCTGGATCTACCCCTGTACTATACTGGCCTACGATATTCAGTGTGGTATATGCATAGTTACAATGTAACTACGTATAAAATATCTATACCTGCAATTCCTCCTTAAGAGCCCATTCACACAGGGGCAACACGACTTCCAGCACGACTTTGGGAGGCAACTTGGACACGACTTGAGTATGAATCACAGCACGACTTGGGGCAACTTACAACACAACTTGAAGTTGCCTCCAGGACAGGGAACTTTACAAGTGGCCAATCAGAGCTTATCAGCTGTGTGTGAGAAGGAGGGGGCTGGCTGTTTAGTGGAGGAAATTACTTTCTGTTTCTTTTCTGCTTCCTGTAAAGTTGCCTCAGTATGAACAGTGATCAGACTTGGAGGCAACTTCCATTGAAATCAATGGGTACAAGTTGCCTTCAAGTCGGATTGAAGTAGTACAGGAACCTTTTCTGAAGTCGGAGCGACTGCAGTAGTGTGCATTACAGTTTTTCTCCATTGTTTTGGCTCATTTCTTGAAACAGAAATGACATTCTCAAAACATCATGGACAAATCTCCAAACCACTTGGCAATTATTCACAACTGAATTGAATTTCTCATTCATTTCATCAAAATTGCAAATGTCTCAGTACATGTCTCAATGTCTCAGTACATTTTTCAAATGATTAAGTACAAGTAGCCTACATTTAGCACAATTTCCAAGTGAATGGATCTTGTTGATCTAAACTGATTGTCAATTCTCAGTCTAATGGTTGTTCTCTCCAAAACGTATCAGCATCATTTCATTGTTTCAGTCATTACATGCACAATAGTCTGTTCAATTGTCAAAATTATTCAGGAACATAATACCATGAATACCATATATGAATCTCTTGGAACATTTGATAAAATGATTACAGCAATTGACAGTCAGGTGCAACTAGAACTTGACTAAGGGTCCTTTCACACTGGGGCGGTTTGCAGGCACTATTGCGCTAATAATAGCGCCTGCAAACCGACCCGAAAGTGCCGCTGCTTTCATTCCAGTGTGAAAGCCCCGAGGGCTTTCACACTGGAGCGATGCGCTGGCAGGACGGTAAAAAAAGTCCTGCCAGCAGCATCTTCGGAGCGGTGTGTATACCGCTCCTTTATCGCTCCTGCCCATTGAAATCAATGGGACGGCGCGGCTATACCGCCGGCAAAGCACCTCTGCAGAGGCGCTTTGCAGTGGTTTTAACCCTTTCTCGGCCGCTAGCAGGGGGGTAAAACCGCCCCGCTAGCGGCCGCATACCGACGGTAAATCGTCGCTTACAATAGCGGCGCTTTACCGCCGACAACGCCCCCGCCCCAGTGTGAAAGGAGCCTAACAAAGGAGGAGTCGGAGTTGGTCTCAGATGACCAATCAAACAGTATGTTTAGTTACCTGACAGGTGCTGTCCATGATTGTAAATGCTGCCAAACATGTATATATAGAGTTTGACCATGCAGGACCAGTACAATTTCTGAACATGGAGGCACCTGGCCAAGTAAATGAACAAGGGAAACTGCCTGCTCGAGGAAGAGGAAGAAGAAGAGGAAGAGGAGTAAGGGTGAGTGGTGGTGAAATAGGGGGAAGAGGCAGAGGAGCACGAAGACACCATGCTGTCCCTGATGAAATTCGGGCCACAATTATAGATCATGTCATCAACCATGGCCTCACAATGGCGGAGGCAGGTCGCCGAGTGCAACCTAATGTGCCTCGCTCTACAGTCTTCTCTATCATCCAAACCTTTCGCAGGGAAAACAGGTATGTAGTCAGTCAATGATGGAATTATATAATGTATAAGACAGGACACTGTGCATAGAGCAACAAATATGTTTATTTACTCATTTACGTATTCATTTAGTGTGTATGTGTGTGTGTGTGTGATAGGCCTACAGTATTACAGTATCTTACCTCAGTGGGATGTTACGTATGATACTAACAATAACAAGAAAAATATTGTAGAAAATAAACTATGGAATAGTATGGAATAGTTTATTTTCTACAATATTGATGATACCGTTTACAGTAGTATTCCAGTCACTGTGCAGTGATGCATTGGAATTGTGGTAAAGTTACTGTAAGTAAAACAACAATACAATTACATTGGTAACTCATTCTGTACGGAATACATAAGGTATAAATTATGAATGGAGTGTTGTCCTTTGAATTCTATGTCTAGGATTGGACGACAACCTGGCACGGGTGGCCGAGGAAAACTTCTCAATGAACAACAAGAACAAGAGATCTGTAACATGGTGTTTGCAAATAATGCCATCACATTGAGACAGATCCACACTGCAATCCTACAAGACAAAGCCATATTTAAAAATGTCACTCTATAAGCATCTCCACAATTGCCCGCATATTGAAGAAGTATCAGATGACAATGAAGCAAATTTACAGGGTACCATCTGAGAGGAAATCTGACAGAGTGAAAGAGCTGCGGTACCAGTATGTACATGTAAGTCAGTCACTGGTTGTCCATCAAGATAACCTTTTTACAACTACCATAAGCAGTGGTTCCCAAAATGTATTGGTTTCAGTACCCACTTTACCTGATTTCTGAATCTAGGTAATCCAGGTATGAAAGTATTTGATTTACGTATCTGATTTATAAACATTTTGTCTAAAAACTGCAGATTACTGTATGATGCAATTATCATTATAAACCTTATTTTGAAGAATATAACATACAATACAGTAAGAAAAAGGGTCAAAGAGCTCCAATGACAGTAGTGCCTCCCATGTAAATCTATCTAATACTGTGGGTTTTACTGTAACATTTCAGTATGTCTACTCATTGATAATTTTTCCCCTCCCCTTTCTGTCAAATACCCCCTGTAGTACCTCTGCATAGGGTACATGTACCCCAGGTTTGGAACCACTGGAATACTGGCCAGTAATATATTGAACTTGTTTAGAACATTCCTATGTAACTGTCTGTAACTGTAGTGTATGACTCTTCTGTATGACTGATTTGATGTTTTCTTTTTTTACTCTATTGTAGAGAATAATGGCATTGGAAGGAAACGAGACCTCTCACATAATCGTGTATGTGGATGAGGCTGGCTTCAACCTGGCCAAGGGCCGAAGACGTGGCCAAAATTTTATTGGCCACTGGGCTACGGTGGATGTCCCAGGCCAGCGAGGGGGCAATATAACTATGTGTGCTGCCATTTCTGAGAATGGTGTGGCCACTCACATCCCCAGTCTTGGCCCATATAATACACAGAAGCTCCTCATCTTCTTGGACTGCCTTCATTTGGATTTGATCCCTGAAAATAAGAGAGGTCTCATAGGGCCTCACCTACCACAATATATAATTGTATGGGACAATGTGAATTTCCACCATGGCCCGCTTATCAGGGCCTGGTTCACTGCTCATCCAAGGATGGATATGGTGTTCCTACCACCTTACTCTCCTTTCCTCAATCCTATTGAGGAGTTTTTCTCTGCTTGGAGGTGGAGAGTGTATGAGCATCGGGCTCAAAATCAGAGGTCCCTGCTCCATGCAATGGATGCTGCCTGTGAGGATATTACAGGAGATCAGTGTAGGGGATGGTTGCGACATTCACGCCGTTTCTTCCCACGTTGCATCGCAAGGGAGGATATACGCTGCGATGTTGACGAGAATCTGTGGCCAGACAGACAGCAGCGTGTGGATGGGCAGGAGGGTGAGGACGGTGGCCAGTGAAGAGATGTTACAGTAGTTGTGAAACTCCAGCTTTATTTACAGCATTGTAGGCTAAATGTAATTTTCCTTGTTTTTTGTTTGTGTTTATATTTTTGTATATTACTGTATAATAAATTTTCTTTTTACTCTAATGTATGGACTTACTGTAACTTTGTGTGTAAATGATAATGGTTACAATACTGTAAAGTGATTTTTCCTTGGCAGTATGAGTGCAATCTGTGATGTCAAACCTTGGAGGCTACTCTTAGCCTAAAATCTTTTCTTTTTTTTCAGTTTTATACACAATTGTATTCAGTTAGCTAGACAAAAACTGTACAGTAACCATTGTCAATGAAGGACTGGGCTAAGACTGAAAGGTGGACATGAGGAATATTGAGGGATATTGAGGGATGAGGGATATTTCAATGGTCCTCTGCCTTAGGCTAGGTTCACACTGCTGCGGTGCGGGAACGCAGCAAATTTACTGCAGGTTCCCGCATCGCACCAACTCGCACGGCAGTTTACACTGCCATATGCGAACTGCTGGGGAGTGTCATACATTGTTAACGACACCCCCAGTTCAGCTCGCATATCGCACTGCGAACTGACAATTCGGACATGTATCGGATCGCATAGGTGTGAACACCCATGCGATCCGATTCTGGTCCCAACAAAAAAAAGGGTCCTGTGCGAGTTTGGACTGAATGCGGTGCGATATCAGCCATACTATCTGTATGGCTGATATCGCACAGCACAGACATCGCATGTGATGTGAACAGCAGTGCACTGCAAATCACATACGATGTCTGCCACCGCAGCAGTGTGAACCCAGCCTTAGAGACAAAACATCTAAACATTTTGACTTGCAGTGCTTACACAATGCCAAAGGGACGAAGCATTTTGGGGGCACTGACTATTTGAATGAGAAAGAAATTTATTTTTGACACATGAGTGAACTGTTTTGGGAAAGATATGAGCTTTTGAAGGTGAACCATGGTGTTGTGCTGAACCATCCAGGTTATTTTGGCAAAAGCACCAAGAGAGTGGAGAACGTCTGGTCTGTTTCAAGAAATGAGCCAAAGCAATTGAGAAGAATCTTTGCCATTTTGGTAGCACTGACTCTTTATATGGGAAAGGAATATGGTTTTGAAACATGAGTGAACAGTTTTGGGAGAGATATGAGCTTTTGCACGTGAGTTAAAGTGTTGTGCTGAACTGTAAGACTGTTTTGCCAAATGAACTTAGAGTTTTGAGAATGTCATTTCTGTTTCAAGAAATGAGCCAAAACAATGGAGAAAAACTGTAAGACAGATCCATTCACTTACATTGATTTTTTCGTGTAGCACGACTTGAGGCGACTAGGGGCGACTTGGGGTGACTTGAAGTCGGATCCAAAGTTGCCCCTGTGTGAATGGGCTCTAAATAATAATATCAGGAACCATACAGTACGTATTCAAATAGCAGGGAGGTCAGCTGAACAAAAAAAGCCCCCAAATGAAACTGGGATATAGTTTAGCATGTAGGCTGATTCTACGGAATAAAATAAATTCAAAGTTTTCTTTCTTTACTGAATCATGACTTTAAAAAGAAAAATGATGATTTTACAAATAATAGTGTCACAATTTGTACATTTTTTAGGTATGAATGCCATTTAAATTTATGAAATGTGAGCCATAATAAGGTCACGTTTATGCTGGAAAAAATGTGAGTAACACAGACAAAGCTCACCTATAAATATACTGTACATGTTGTTCTAACAACTGTCAAGGCTGTTGAAATTGCAATTAAGAAAGCTTTATTATAGTGTTAATGATTTTGTAGGTAATAAAACCAGGATGTCTAAACTGTTTATACAGTATAAATTTAAAATGTCAGTCCTTTATTCCAGAAAGTTAATAAATTACCCTAGATAAATAAACATGCAACTATTTCTCGTTGGCATGTACTCATCAAATGACTACAACTAGGGAAGAGCTTTGGGTTCAGGTTGAACGCACGTTTGACCTGAACTCAAATTATTTGCAGTTCAGGAAGACGGAAAAGGAATACAGCCATTTACAGCTATAGCAACTACTTACAAAAAGTTCACTTTCTAGCCCTTTAATTATGGTTAGATGGCTTAGAAGGGCCAATAATGGGGGTCTTCATAATTACCAGTCCCCTATCTATAAACATCAGGCTTTTCAGTGGCCTTTAGTCAGTTTTTGTGGAGATTTGTAGCAAGTAGAGCTGATAGGGCTTTTGCGTTGATAGCATAGGCGTGCGCACGGGGTGTGCCGGGTGTGCCTGGGCACACCCTAATCACCCCGTGCTGTGTCCAGAGATTTGCCCCAAAATGCTACATCTAAGAGAGTGTGTGGCCCGCGCTGCCTGCGAAACAGTTTCACAGGCAGCAGATCGTGAGAATTGCCAGAGCTGTTCAGTGTATGAAGCTGTCAGATAATGACACTGGATGCAGGAAGAGACACCAGCTGTCAAAATGTCGGGGTGATGTCGGAGGTGGACGGGACAGAACGGCCATCAAACACCAGCCAATGGGATGGGGTCTGGGCGGGCCGCTACATTTATGTGGCCCCGCCCCCTCTCTGAAGCAGCTCAAACATTGGCTGGCGTTTATAGCGCTTGGTCCCGCCCACTCCCGACATCGCGGCTGAGTTGTAAGTCATCACAACTCAGCCGCGAGGTCGGGGGTGGGCGGGATCAAGCGCCAACACCAGCCAATGATTGGGCTGCTTCAGAGAGGGGGCGGAGCCAGAGAAATGTAGCGGCCCGCCCAGACACATCCTATTGGCTGGTGTTTGGTAACTGTTCAGTCCCGCCCACCACCAGCATCACCGCTGACTTTTAACAGCTGGTGTCTCTCCCTGCATGCAGTGTCATTATCTGACAGTTTTATACACTGAACAGCTCTGGCAATTCTCACGATCACCTGAATGTGAAACTCCCCCTCTCTCCTATCTGTGCCACTCAATGCTGCCTATTAGTGTCAACCAATGCTGTCTATCAGTGCCAACCAATGATGCCAATCAGTGTCAATCAATGCTGCCTATCAGTGCCAACCAATGCTGCCTATCAGTGCCAACCAGTACTGCCTATCTGTGCCAGTGCTGCTTATCAGTGCCAACCAATTCTGCCTATCAGTGCCAACCATTGTAAACCAGTGCTGCCTATCAGTGCAAACCAGTGCCGCCTATCAGTGCCAACCAATGCTGCCTATCAGTGCCAGTGCTGCTTATCAGTGCCAACCAATGCTGCCTATCAGTGCCAGTGCTGCTTATCAGTGCCAACCAATGTTGCCTATCAATGCCAACCAGTACTGCCTATCTGTGCCAGTGCTGCTTATCAGTGCCAACCAATTCTGCCTATCAGTGCAAACCAGTGCTGCCTATCAGTGCCAACCAATGCTGTAAATCAGTGCCAACCAATGCTGTAAATCAGTGCCAACCAATGCTGTCAATCAGTGCCAACCAATGTTGCCTATCAGTGCTGCCTATCAGTGCCCATAAGTGCTGCCCATCAGTGCTGCCAATCAGTGCCCATCAGTGCTGCATATCAGTGCCCATCAGTGCTGCCTATCAGTGCCAATCAGTGCTGACAATTAGTGCCCATCAGTGCGGCCAGTCAGTGCCCATCAGTGCTGCCAATCAGTGCCAAACAATGCTGCCTATCAGTGCCAACGAATGCTGCCAATCAGTGCCAACCAATGCTGTCAATCAGTGCCAACCAATGCTGTCTATCAGTGCCAACCAGTACTGCCTATCCGTGCCAGTGCTGCCTATCAGTGCCAACCAATTCTGCCTATCAGTGCCAACCAGTACTGCCTATCTGTGCCAGTGCTGCTTATCAGTGCCAACCAATTCTGCCTATCAGTGCCAACCAGTGCTGCCTATCAGTGCCAACCAATGCTGCCTATCAGTGCCAACCAATGCTGTAAATCAGTGCCAACCAATGCTGCCTATCAGTGCTGCATATCAGTGCCCATCGGTGCTGCCTATCAGTGCCAATCAGTGCCCATAAGTGCTGCCCATCAGTGCTGCCAATCAGTGCACATCAGTGCTGCATATCAGTGCCCATCAGTGCTGCATATCAGTGCCCATCAGTGCTGTCTATCAGTGCCAAGCAGTGCTGACAATTAGTGCCCATCAGTGCTGCCTATCAGTGCCACCTACCAGTGCTCATCAGTGCTGCCAGTCAGTGCCCATCAGTGCTACCTATCAGTGCCAATCAGTGCTGACAATTAGTGCCCATCAGTGCTGCCTATCAGTGCCACCTACCAGTGCTCATCAGTGCTGCCAGTCAGTGCCCATCAGTGCTGCCTATCAGTGCAGCCTATCAGTGCCCATCAGTTCTTCCAATCAGTGCTGCCTATCAGTGCCAATCAGTGTCCATCAGTGCTGCCAATCAGTGCTGCGAATCAGAGCCTATCAGTGCCCATAAGTGCTACCAAAAAGAGCCCATCAGTGATGCATATCAGTGCCCATCAGTGCCACCTATCAGTGCCAATCAGTGCCCATTAGTGCCAAACAGTGCTGCCTATCAGTGCCACCTATCAGTCCACATCAGTGCTACCAATTAGTGCCCATCAACGCTGCCAATCAGTGCAGTCTATTAGTGCCCATCAGTGCTGCCTATCAGTGCCCATCAGTGCTGCCTTAGCAGGGATGGTGGAAACCCCTCTACAGATAATTGCAATACAAATTACCTTTGAGTGCAACAACTTTTTAGTTGGGAGGTTCACACCATTATAGCACTTTGGATTTTTTATTTTTTAGAGTGTTACACTTAATTGTATATGTTTTAGTTACAGTTATAATGTGAATTATTGCACTTGAAGTTAATTTCCCACCACCCCTGCTAAGTCCATGTCTTTATGGACCTTGCTTTGTGCACTGTTGTGCAGTCATGTTGGAACAGGAAGGGGCCGTCCCCAAACTGTTCCCACAAAGTTGGGAGCATGAAATTGTCCAAAATGCCTTGGTATGCTGACGCCTTAAGAGTTCCCTTCACTGGAACTAAGGGGCCAAGCCCAACCCCTGAAAAACAACCCCCCACCATAATCCCCCCTCCATCAAATGATTTGGACCAGTGCACAAAGCAAGATCCATAAAGACATGGATGAGCGAGTTTGGGGTGGAGGAACTTGACTGACCTGCAAAGAGTCCTGACCTCAACCCGATAGAACACCTTTGGGATGAATTCGAGTGGAGACTGCGAGCCAGGCCTTCTTGTCCAACATCAGCGCCTGACCTCACAAATGCCCTTCTGGAAGAATGGTCAAACATTCCCATAGACACACTCCTAAACCTTGTGGACAGCCTTCCTAGAAGAGTTGAAACTTTTATAGCTGCAAAGGGTGGGCCAACTCAATATTGAACCCTACGGACTAAAACGGCATTAAAGTTCATGTGCGTGTAAAGGCAGGTGTCCCAATACTTTTGACAATATATATATATGTATGTGTGCTTGAGCTTTCGGGTGCACACCCTAATGCAATAGGCTGTGCACGCCTATGGTTGATAGTATCTGCTATTCATTAAAGTGCTACAGAAAGGTGTTATATATAATGGTGCTATATACAGTCAGTGTGTGTTGATGTAGAGTAGATAGGAATTGCTGCAAGAGTGTTTGCAGGGATAGATAGTTGCTGCTATTCTATACAATACTGCTAAAAGTGCTTTACCCAGATACATTACGGTGAGTTGCAATATGGTGGGCTACATAGTGTGTATCCCCTGTATTGTATTGTGCTACATTTCTGTTCAATGTAGTGCGGGTGGTTGGTTACATATTATTATGTCATCCTCTGTGTGTCACAGTGCAGAGACCCAACAGTTCTTTATAGTATCATTGTTTTGTTTGTGTCACCAACAACTTCAGTTCTTACTACTGCCCCTGCCACCCCTTTGGAGTTAGTTTTTGTTATTTCACATGTATTTTATTTTTATTTTTTGAGGAAGATATAGGATATTTTAATATCATTTTTCTAGAGTCTCCTTTTTGTTTCAGGGTCACCCCCTCAGACCTGATTTAATTGCCGCATTACCGTGTTGCAAGCGTGTGCATTGCATGGCAATCATGGCTTTAAATCAGGTGGTGAGGCAACATATTGCCTCCACACCACCTGTCAACACTCACTCAGATCACTTTTCAGAGGAGCAGAAGTGCCTGCTGCACTTGTGAATGAGCCCTTAGTTGCATTTGGCAGTGGCATCCTTAGGGCTCATTGACACGTAAAAAGTTGGGCGTGATAAAACAGCAGGATATAATAGAAGTCAACGGCTAAGAACTGCAAACCCGCAGGAAAGCTGCAGGTACACTGCACCTGTGGTGTGGGTAAACCGCAGTGTACTATTATGCCCAGTGTATTGCTTCACTGACCTGAAGATTTCTTTCCTGCTGCTGGTGCCACTCTGCATACTGATACTTGGGATAAGAGGTGGAGTGCAGTTGGTATCACTCCGCTTGGGGCAGGAGCCGGCACTACAGAGGAGGCATTGGCTTATTTGTTTTTTCTTCCCTACTACTCCAACTTTACAAGTAATTCCTTTGCATTGCACTCTGTTTGATGCTCTGGAATGCAAGCCCAGACCGAGATCTACCAGTCACCTGTCCACGATCTACTGGTAGATCGCGATCTACAGGTTGCTGACCCCCTCACTATACTATACACATAGTTGCCAACATTGTAAAAAAATGTAGTTACTACCCTCCCTCTGTACATTACAGTTACATCGCTGCTGGTCTGGGCTTTACACTGAGAGGGACAAGAGCAGAGCAAACTCCAGGAGCGGCGCCGTGTGTTCAGTGGAGGGGGGGGCGATCCGTGCAGCTAACCCCTAATTGTGAAGAGAGAAGCCGATTTATTGGCTGCACGGATCGAGCCCCCTCCCCTCTCCACTGAACACAAGCGGAACGATCTAGCGGCAGCGCCGGCGGCCATTTTGTTGGAGCCAGCTGCTGCAAAGCCAAAATTCCTGATTTCCCTGGACAAAAAAGGCAAAATCCCGAATCGGGACGGCCTCCGATCGGGACGAGGGTCCCTAAATCGGGATTGTCCTGGGAAAATCGGGACTGTTGGCAACTATGCTAAATAGTATAGTATGTGTGGCTATTGTATCTGAAATATTGCACTCTAACTTTGATTTCAAGATAAAACCTGCTTCATCTCTGGAATGTGGTGATGTGGTTTTGCACCGTGTTTTGACATTTTGTTATACTTTTAAGACAACACAGTACTTTTTTTTTTTAATAAAAAATCCATAACTATATCATAAAAATTATTTCTATTGGCCAAATAGTACAAAGTTGAGAGCTTTATTTTTTAAGAGTTACTTCCCTATAATTTTTTAATCTGTTGTGGCTGCTACTTCCACCATTCAATTCAGGCCTATTATTTTTGGATAAAAGTCAGGTGTCGCTGCCAAAACTACCTCAAAACAACTTACTTTTTCAAGTTAAAATTAAGTATCTGCACTCTTCTTTAGCAAAAATTAAAGATAGAGGAGAAAAGCGGGACTTTGCGTGAGGCCTGTTGGCGATGAAATAAACTGAGTTGTATATGCTGGAGTATGTTATCTAAGGTGCGTCCTATGCATCATTAAATGCACAAAGGGTAAACCAGGTATAAATGGTACAAAAATATTATTTAATTACATAGGTCCTGAAGCCAGACACAGTCATGAAACAACATCATAGACAATATTTCAGCATAAAATAGACAATACATTTAAAAGGCATAGTACAAATACTGGTAGTGCAGATTTACAGTAGAGGATACAATGTATATTGGATGAATATATGCATCAATAGTTATTAACTCAACGCGTTTCTTGGCTTATAACCAATCATCAGGAGTCCGATGCAATTTAGGCTGCATTAAAACAATAAACATGTATTAATATATAGAGAGGTATATGAGAAAAAAATGCAGAAGAATTCAAATTTACTAACGTACTTACAGACAGTGTCTTAGTTTATGGTAATCTAAATTCTAGAATGCAGCATTGATCCAGGTCTACAAAGTCTCCCCCGGGGTTGAGGCAGGAAGCTCCCCCCAGGAGACCGTCGGCTACAGCCACCAAATTGACCAGGATACCCATAGGGGCCGCCAGGCAGGGACAAGCAACGAGGCCACAAAACCCTGAAATGATTGTGAATAAAATACAATAAGTGTGTGAACATGGAACAACCGTCGGAATTAGATAGGGTGACAAAATAGTGAGAAACCAAGGGTGAGTAGATATGGAATGTAGACCAGAGCCAGAAGAAGACAAAGAGAATGAAGAAGTTTGTAGGAGAATGATAGGGAAAGTGTGTGCAACTAAGAGGTCTATAGACCAGAATGGAAATGTGCAACAAGGTTACCTGTGTAGTGAGAGTGATGGGCCCGGCCAATTGCCACAAATGCATAGCGGAACCTACATGCACCTGGTCTGGGGTCGCCGTTATATGCCGCGGACCGGGGGCGTGCACCCGCCAACGTCATGTGCGGGCGTAATTACGCAACGGGGAGGGACAGACAGCCCGGACACTCAGGCCGCCTCCCATCCCGGCAGCGCAAAAGCCCAGGAGTGGTATACCACAAGATCCCGCAAAGCGGCGGCACACGGCGCCGCATGCGGGGTGTGGGGAACATGACGCCGATGCGCCAAGGTCAAGGCCCGCCCCCGTCACGTGCCAGGACGGGTGACAGGTCAAGAGCTGGGCGCATCGCAACCCCGGGTTTAAGACAGAACAGACCATAACATCAACTGCACCCAAGGAATAATAAAATAAAGGTATATGAACCAAAATAGAAAATAGTGGATTAATGAAAGGAAATTGAAGGCGGAAAGAGGGAAGAAAAATAAAGACGTTGAGAAGGGGAAGCGAAAGCACAGTAACAAAGTACACACTCACTTTTTGCACTGAGTAAATCAGTGTGCAACAGAGTGTGAAATATGGAAACTTTAGCCCTGAATTAAATCAGCATAATTATGACTAAAGGAGAACAAAAACCAAAAACACAAACATTCAGCCCTGAATTAAATCAGTATTTATCTGACTGAAAAAAAAAAAAAAAAAAAAAAAAAAAAAAAAAAAAAATAATACACTTTAGCCCTGAATTAAATCAGTATTTATCTGACCAAAGGAAAAACAAAAACAAAAACAAAGACTTTAGCCCTGAATTGAATCAGTATTATCTGACTAAAGGAAAATAACAAAAAAAGAAAAGAAAAAGAAAGAGAAAAAAAATTGGAAACAAAAAGATTCCAGTTCTTACAATAAATGAATATATAAAATAAGTATATAACTCTTGCACTGAAAATACTCAATGGACAAGGGAGGACCATTGGTCTCTATCTAATATAGATTATTTTAGAAAGAAAAGAGAGAAAAAACACAAAATATGTAAAAATTAGGAATGAAAATGGGATATAGAATGGAATGCAATTGAGTTGCATGAAAATGGGCTTGATAGGTGGATACAGGTCACAGGAAACGGGTGTTTGCCACCCAAGTGTTAATTGTCTAAAAGAGAGGGTGTGACCTGTCCACTGGATTAATGCACCAACATACCTCCATCCCAATTGGGTAAAAATTAAAGATAGAGGAGAAAAGCGGGACTTTGCGTGAGGCCTGTTGGCGATGAAATAAACTGAGTTGTATATGCTGGAGTATGTTATCTAAGGTGCGTCCTATGCATCATTAAATGCACAAAGGGTAAACCAGGTATAAATGGTACAAAAATATTATTTAATTACATAGGTCCTGAAGCCAGACACAGTCATGAAACAACATCATAGACAATATTTCAGCATAAAATAGACAATACATTTAAAAGGCATAGTACAAATACTGGTAGTGCAGATTTACAGTAGAGGATACAATGTATATTGGATGAATATATGCATCAATAGTTATTAACTCAACGCGTTTCTTGGCTTATAACCAATCATCAGGAGTCCGATGCAATTTAGGCTGCATTAAAACAATAAACATGTATTAATATATAGAGAGGTATATGAGAAAAAAATGCAGAAGAATTCAAATTTACTAACGTACTTACAGACAGTGTCTTAGTTTATGGTAATCTAAATTCTAGAATGCAGCATTGATCCAGGTCTACAAAGTCTCCCCCGGGGTTGAGGCAGGAAGCTCCCCCCAGGAGACCGTCGGCTACAGCCACCAAATTGACCAGGATACCCATAGGGGCCGCCAGGCAGGGACAAGCAACGAGGCCACAAAACCCTGAAATGATTGTGAATAAAATACAATAAGTGTGTGAACATGGAACAACCGTCGGAATTAGATAGGGTGACAAAATAGTGAGAAACCAAGGGTGAGTAGATATGGAATGTAGACCAGAGCCAGAAGAAGACAAAGAGAATGAAGAAGTTTGTAGGAGAATGATAGGGAAAGTGTGTGCAACTAAGAGGTCTATAGACCAGAATGGAAATGTGCAACAAGGTTACCTGTGTAGTGAGAGTGATGGGCCCGGCCAATTGCCACAAATGCATAGCGGAACCTACATGCACCTGGTCTGGGGTCGCCGTTATATGCCGCGGACCGGGGGCGTGCACCCGCCAACGTCATGTGCGGGCGTAATTACGCAACGGGGAGGGACAGACAGCCCGGACACTCAGGCCGCCTCCCATCCCGGCAGCGCAAAAGCCCAGGAGTGGTATACCACAAGATCCCGCAAAGCGGCGGCACACGGCGCCGCATGCGGGGTGTGGGGAACATGACGCCGATGCGCCAAGGTCAAGGCCCGCCCCCGTCACGTGCCAGGACGGGTGACAGGTCAAGAGCTGGGCGCATCGCAACCCCGGGTTTAAGACAGAACAGACCATAACATCAACTGCACCCAAGGAATAATAAAATAAAGGTATATGAACCAAAATAGAAAATAGTGGATTAATGAAAGGAAATTGAAGGCGGAAAGAGGGAAGAAAAATAAAGACGTTGAGAAGGGGAAGCGAAAGCACAGTAACAAAGTACACACTCACTTTTTGCACTGAGTAAATCAGTGTGCAACAGAGTGTGAAATATGGAAACTTTAGCCCTGAATTAAATCAGCATAATTATGACTAAAGGAGAACAAAAACCAAAAACACAAACATTCAGCCCTGAATTAAATCAGTATTTATCTGACTGAAAAAAAAAAAAAAAAAAAAAAAAAAAAAAAAAAAAAAAATAATACACTTTAGCCCTGAATTAAATCAGTATTTATCTGACCAAAGGAAAAACAAAAACAAAAACAAAGACTTTAGCCCTGAATTGAATCAGTATTATCTGACTAAAGGAAAATAACAAAAAAAGAAAAGAAAAAGAAAGAGAAAAAAAATTGGAAACAAAAAGATTCCAGTTCTTACAATAAATGAATATATAAAATAAGTATATAACTCTTGCACTGAAAATACTCAATGGACAAGGGAGGACCATTGGTCTCTATCTAATATAGATTATTTTAGAAAGAAAAGAGAGAAAAAACACAAAATATGTAAAAATTAGGAATGAAAATGGGATATAGAATGGAATGCAATTGAGTTGCATGAAAATGGGCTTGATAGGTGGATACAGGTCACAGGAAACGGGTGTTTGCCACCCAAGTGTTAATTGTCTAAAAGAGAGGGTGTGACCTGTCCACTGGATTAATGCACCAACATACCTCCATCCCAATTGGGTAAAAATTAAAGATAGAGGAGAAAAGCGGGACTTTGCGTGAGGCCTGTTGGCGATGAAATAAACTGAGTTGTATATGCTGGAGTATGTTATCTAAGGTGCGTCCTATGCATCATTAAATGCACAAAGGGTAAACCAGGTATAAATGGTACAAAAATATTATTTAATTACATAGGTCCTGAAGCCAGACACAGTCATGAAACAACATCATAGACAATATTTCAGCATAAAATAGACAATACATTTAAAAGGCATAGTACAAATACTGGTAGTGCAGATTTACAGTAGAGGATACAATGTATATTGGATGAATATATGCATCAATAGTTATTAACTCAACGCGTTTCTTGGCTTATAACCAATCATCAGGAGTCCGATGCAATTTAGGCTGCATTAAAACAATAAACATGTATTAATATATAGAGAGGTATATGAGAAAAAAATGCAGAAGAATTCAAATTTACTAACGTACTTACAGACAGTGTCTTAGTTTATGGTAATCTAAATTCTAGAATGCAGCATTGATCCAGGTCTACAAAGTCTCCCCCGGGGTTGAGGCAGGAAGCTCCCCCCAGGAGACCGTCGGCTACAGCCACCAAATTGACCAGGATACCCATAGGGGCCGCCAGGCAGGGACAAGCAACGAGGCCACAAAACCCTGAAATGATTGTGAATAAAATACAATAAGTGTGTGAACATGGAACAACCGTCGGAATTAGATAGGGTGACAAAATAGTGAGAAACCAAGGGTGAGTAGATATGGAATGTAGACCAGAGCCAGAAGAAGACAAAGAGAATGAAGAAGTTTGTAGGAGAATGATAGGGAAAGTGTGTGCAACTAAGAGGTCTATAGACCAGAATGGAAATGTGCAACAAGGTTACCTGTGTAGTGAGAGTGATGGGCCCGGCCAATTGCCACAAATGCATAGCGGAACCTACATGCACCTGGTCTGGGGTCGCCGTTATATGCCGCGGACCGGGGGCGTGCACCCGCCAACGTCATGTGCGGGCGTAATTACGCAACGGGGAGGGACAGACAGCCCGGACACTCAGGCCGCCTCCCATCCCGGCAGCGCAAAAGCCCAGGAGTGGTATACCACAAGATCCCGCAAAGCGGCGGCACACGGCGCCGCATGCGGGGTGTGGGGAACATGACGCCGATGCGCCAAGGTCAAGGCCCGCCCCCGTCACGTGCCAGGACGGGTGACAGGTCAAGAGCTGGGCGCATCGCAACCCCGGGTTTAAGACAGAACAGACCATAACATCAACTGCACCCAAGGAATAATAAAATAAAGGTATATGAACCAAAATAGAAAATAGTGGATTAATGAAAGGAAATTGAAGGCGGAAAGAGGGAAGAAAAATAAAGACGTTGAGAAGGGGAAGCGAAAGCACAGTAACAAAGTACACACTCACTTTTTGCACTGAGTAAATCAGTGTGCAACAGAGTGTGAAATATGGAAACTTTAGCCCTGAATTAAATCAGCATAATTATGACTAAAGGAGAACAAAAACCAAAAACACAAACATTCAGCCCTGAATTAAATCAGTATTTATCTGACTGAAAAAAAAAAAAAAAAAAAAAAAAAATAATACACTTTAGCCCTGAATTAAATCAGTATTTATCTGACCAAAGGAAAAACAAAAACAAAAACAAAGACTTTAGCCCTGAATTGAATCAGTATTATCTGACTAAAGGAAAATAACAAAAAAAGAAAAGAAAAAGAAAGAGAAAAAAAATTGGAAACAAAAAGATTCCAGTTCTTACAATAAATGAATATATAAAATAAGTATATAACTCTTGCACTGAAAATACTCAATGGACAAGGGAGGACCATTGGTCTCTATCTAATATAGATTATTTTAGAAAGAAAAGAGAGAAAAAACACAAAATATGTAAAAATTAGGAATGAAAATGGGATATAGAATGGAATGCAATTGAGTTGCATGAAAATGGGCTTGATAGGTGGATACAGGTCACAGGAAACGGGTGTTTGCCACCCAAGTGTTAATTGTCTAAAAGAGAGGGTGTGACCTGTCCACTGGATTAATGCACCAACATACCTCCATCCCAATTGGGTAAAAATTAAAGATAGAGGAGAAAAGCGGGACTTTGCGTGAGGCCTGTTGGCGATGAAATAAACTGAGTTGTATATGCTGGAGTATGTTATCTAAGGTGCGTCCTATGCATCATTAAATGCACAAAGGGTAAACCAGGTATAAATGGTACAAAAATATTATTTAATTACATAGGTCCTGAAGCCAGACACAGTTTAGCAAGTTGTTGTGTTTAGGGATTTTTTTTTTATAACTGATGGATTGCTTTAATCTGCCAAATCAGCTAATAAAGTTTGCTACACACGAGTAGATTTTTTGAGCAAACGTTTGTACAAACATTTCTCAGCACATAGGATGACTTGGTAAATGTTCTCCAAAAGTACTTCAAAATTTTGTTGGCTTTTAACATCAGGTGGAGGCGTTGAGGAGACCGGTCCCACAAGTTATTGGTCTCCAAGACTGGAAATTACTACTCCTCATAGGGGAAACTGCAACTAAGAGAAGCTGTGCTACAGAGAAGTAAGTGAAAGAAACACTGTAGAGGAAAGTCATACCTATAGAATTACGGTAACTGCTAAAATGTGATGATTTTGCCCAGAGTTGAGTTTTAATTATCTTACTTAGCATGGCATCTTGCACTACAGATGGTGAGACCTACAGATGATAGAATGACCCTACCAATATTCAGCTAGATTGACACCTGCCTAGAAGAAGAACCACACTGAGGCTGATGGCTCAGAGGGGATTTTTATGTATGGTACAGCACTGGATAAGGGAGCCTGATGAATAGAAGAGAACTCCCCTTATATCATATTATTTCAACACAGGACTGACTGTTATTTGGTTCACAATACTAACCTAAGAGGCATTTATGATATAAGAGTGCATTGTTTTCCGAAGTCTGGCAAAATGGGGATTCGCCTTGTTTACAAAGGCAGATTTCTGTTCTGCCTCTGTATACCGCGATCGTGGGTTGCCAGCGGACATCAAGTCTGCCGGACCCACGACACGCCATCTCCGCTATCTCCTGTGCAAAGACCAACGTACACCTACAGCGGTTTGCGCAGGAGAGCTGACCTGCCGCCGTATAATGACGGTGGCTGGTCAGCAAGTGGTTAAATTGTGAACTTTGGAAGATAGATTCCTCACATCTAGCTCTAAAAACATCTTCTGAAAAACTTCAAAGGTATATTTTAGGTTTTCAGGGTAGCTCAGGTTTAAAAGCATAAATCAGTCCCATAATCATTCTTTCTGATACAAAATGAGAGTGCTATATGAAAAAAATACACTATACCAATATGCTTCTTTTTCCTGCCAATGCAGCATAAATATGCTATATTTGTTTTTGAAATGTAATAATATGGTGCAAAGTGGGTGGGGCTTTAGGTTACATAATCTAATGTTGAATGTCCAAAATTTTAAAAACCGTACTAACAGAAAGTTTGTTTTTGTGGTACAAATCCACACAAACGAAGCACAAACAAATTGCATAATTGTATTTAAAATGTAATAACGTGATACAAAAATTTTAATTCCAATATCTCAAAAACCGAACCGGCTGAAACATTCATGTTTGTGGCACAAAATATTTTTTAGGCTTAACAGCTGGTGGTCCCTCACCTTGCATCTTGGTTGCGTTCTGCAGAATGCAGTAAGTGAAAACTTTGCGTGCGCACAAGTGAGTTGTCTCAATAGCCTAACAATGGACGTATATCCATTTATTATAAATATATTAACCGGCAAATAAAATAAACATTTTGAATGGTATGTAAAGCAACATTTAAAGCATGCAAACGATAATCTGTTCAATGCTCATTCTTACCTTTCAATGGCATCGCATTGTCACTGGTGGCGCTCTTTTGTCCTGATGAGCCTTAAATGTATGGGAACTGCCTTGTGCAGGCTTTCAAAGTTCCAAAAGACGTCAAACTCTTTAAAATATACAGCATCAAAACTCGTGCGGTTGCATGTTTGGCAAACATGCGTCCCGCAATTTCAGTCAAATGAAAAGATCATTTTTTTAAAGTAAATGTGACTCACTTAGAATATGGAAATGCACATACCTTAAAAGTTTTGTCTAGATTACTTAATATTATACATTATTTTTGTAAATGTAAAAGGTGTGTTTTAAGAACTAATGAAAATTAAGTAAGGTACTTAAAATACCAAAGTGAATTAATTAACATTTATTTTTATATTGAAAATGATAAAACTTTTATGCTAAAATAAATATTAGCCATAGAATCATTTTTATCAGTGTACACCTTTGTGCACCTGGCTAATTGCATGTATAGTTAACAGTGATATGCAGTGTTTAGAACCATGAATTAAGCATGGATATACAGGTGCATCTCATAAAATTAGCATATCATCAAAAAGTTAATTTATTACCGTAATTCAATTAAAAAAGTGAAACTCGTATATTTTATAAAGATGTGTTACACACTGAGTGATATATTTCAAGCATTTCTTTCATTTAATTTTGATGATTATGGCTTACAGCTAGTGAAAACCCAAAATTCAGTATCTCAGAAAATCAGAATATTACATAAAAGACCAATAAAAAAAGTATTTTTAATACAGAAATGTTGGCTTATTGAAAAGTATGTCTATGTACAGTATAGTTTGCACTCAATACTTGGTTGGGGCTCCTTTTGCATGAATTACTGTATAAATGCGGTGTGGCATGGAGGCGATCAGCCTGTGGCACTGCTGAGGTGTAATGGAAGCCCAGTTTGCTTTGATAGCGACCTTCAGCTCGTCTGCATTGTTGGGTCTGGTGTCTCACTTCCTCTTTCCAATACCCCACAGATTCTCTATGGGGTTTAGGTCAGGCGAGTTTTCTGGCCAATTAAGCACAGTGATACCATGATCATGAAACCAGGTATTGGTATATTTGGCAGTGTGGGCAGGTCCCAAGGCCTGCTGGAAAATGATATCAGCATCTCCATAAAGCTGGCCAGCAGAGGGAGGCATAAAGTGTTCTAGAATTTCCTGGTAAAGGGCTGCGCTGAATTTGAACTTCATAAAACACAGTGGATCAACACCAGCAGATGACATGGCTCCCCAAATCATCACAGACTGTGGAAACTTCACACTGGACCTCATGCAACTTGGGTTCTGTGCCTCTCCACTCTTCCTTCAGACTCTGGGACCTTGATTTCCAAATGAAATGCAACAATTTCCACATTCCGTGATGGTTTGGGCAGCCATGTCATCTGCTGGTGTTGGCCCACCTCAAATCCAAAGTCAGCACAGCCCTCTACCAGGAAATTCTAGAGCACTTCAGGCTTCCGTCTGCTGAACAGCTTTATGGAGATGTTGATTTCATTTTCCAGCAGGACTTGGCACCTGCCCAAAGTACCAATGCTTGGTTTAATGATCATGGTATCACTGTGCTTGATTGGCCAGCAAACTTCTCTGACCTAAATCACATAGAGAATCTGTGGGGTATTGTCAAGAGGAAGATGAGGGACACCAAACCCAACAATGCACATGAGCTGAAAGTCACTATCAAAGCAACCTGGGCTTCCATAACACCACAGCAGTGCCATAGGCTGATTGCTTCCATGCCACACCGCATTGATACAGTAATTCATGCAAAACGAGCCCCGACCAAGTATTGAGCGCATACTATACTGTACATGGACATACTTTTCAGAAAGCCAACATTTCTGTATTCAAAATTCTTTTTGTTAATGGTCTTATGTAATATTTCGATTTTCAGAGATACTGAATTTCAGGTTTTCACTAGCTGTAAGCCATAATCATCAAAATTAAAAGAATGAAATACTTGAAATATATCACTCTGTGTGTAACACATCTATATAAAATATATAAATTATATGGAGTTTCACTTTTTGAATTGAATTACTGAAATAAATTAACTTTTTGATGATATTCTAATTTTATGAGATGCACCTGTATAAGGCTTGTTTTTACCAACTTTCTGCAGTAATGATGACTGATGCATATCACCAGTCAAGCGTGTCCTTGATAAAGTTTTTAGTATTTTTAATTGGTTGGTATTTATGTCAGCGTTAACATTATGTGTTCAACAACTGTATACTTTTTGTTACAGTAATTATGTCTAAGGAAATATTATTCTACTCAGACAGGAATATCTCCATTAGGACTGGTTCACACTATTGTGGCTCTGCGGGCTGTGTTTGCGCGGGCACGGCATTCATTTGAATGGGCTGCTGCTGTGCCTGTTTTTCATGCAAGAAAAAGGTTCTTGCACCATTTTGAAAATGCAGCGGCTGGGAAATTTCCCAGCAGTTCCCGCACCTGCAAACATGCTGTGTTTTCAGATGCGTGGGGGTGCCATTAAGAGTGAATGGCAGGCCCACGTTTTTTTAAAGAGTAGCGCGTTTAGGCTGCAGGTGGTTGTGGGTACAGGAACAGGTGTGAATATTTATCCCGCAACCACCCGCACTAGTGTGACCCAGGCCTTAAGGGACAATAGCAGTTAATTACATGCCTGCCTTATCTTGGAGTAACTATAGCAATGTTCTGGAAAACAATTTATCCTACACAGTCACTTCCCAAGATAGGGTGGACAATAGGAGTTAACAATAGATACAGGCTGCTCATTCACAAATACTAATTTTTCAATCGGTCTCTAATTTGCTGGACAGGTTATGACTTTATTTCTGCAACATTGTATGAGCATTTTTATTCTCTTTGTTACTCTTTGTCACATATCTATTTTTGTTTTCTCCCGGGTTTTCACAGTATAAGCCATATCAAAGGGCATCAGGAATGTAAGATATTCCTGGGATGTATGACATCATTTGCCTAGACTTGGAAACAGGAACTAACTGAAGAAATGTAAGAAAAGGATAAAAAAAAAAAAAAAAAGTAAATATGATATATTTTCATATCTATTTACTAATGCTAGCAGAAAAAAGGATTAAAAATAGTCAATGTTGATTGAGAGAGTGAAGTTCCACTTTAAACTTTAGTAAAATTTCCTTTGAAATCTTTTGTTTGAAAATTTTGTAACAAGAAAATTCGAATAAGCAGGATGGAAAATGTTTCTCGAACGAACAAACTTCTAATGCCGCCATAGGCGTGCGCACAGGGTATGCCAGGTGTGCCTGGGCACACCCTAATCACCCTGTGCTGCGCAGATTCCCCTTACTGCTTGGCTGCAGAGAAAGGGACTGGGAAATCTCTGTCCTCAGTCCATTTCTCTGTCTCTGTCTCAGACCCCTGATATTTTACCAAAGTCCCCCAATGGGGCTCCTAATAAATTGTAAAAAAAATAATAATAATAACAAGAAATTATTGTAAAAAATAATACAATTGTAAAAAAGTTATAATAATAAAAATATAAATAAAAGTAAACTACTGACACCAACCCCTGCCTACTGACACTGTCCACTGCTCTACTGCTATATATATATATATATATATATATATATATATATATATATATATACTGTATATATATATATATACTGTATATATATATATATATATATATATATATATATATACTGTGTATATATATATATATATATATATATATATATATATATATATATATATAGTGTGTGTGTGTTTAAGCTTTGGGGTGCACACCCTAATGCACTAGGCTGCACACACCTATGAATGCCGCGTACACACGAGTAGATTTTCTGGCAGATTTGGTCCGGCGGACCGGACTATGTCGGACAATTCGATTGTGTGTGGGCTCCAGCGGACTTTTTTTTCCCAAAAGTCAGACGGACCTAGAAATAAAACACGTTTCAAATCTTTCCGACGGACTCGAGTCTGGTCGAAAAGTCCGCTCGTCTGTATGCTAGTCCGACGGACTAAAACCGACGCTAGGGCAGCTATTGGCTACTGGCTATCAACTTCCTTATATTAGTCCGTTTGTACGTCATCACGTACGAATCCGTCGGACATTGGTTGATCGTGTGTAGGCAAGTCCGTTTGTTCGAAAGTCCATCGGACCAGTCCGGTCGAAAAGTCTGCCCGTGTGTACGCAGCATTACAGTGAATGTGGTTTTCGTTCAGTAAAATCGATGTTAAAAGCAAACAAAAAGTACTTTCTAGTGACATTTCTCCAGTCATCACAAATCTACTAGTGTGTATCCAACTTTGCATAGCAAGGCCGCATTGGAAAAAAATACACACACACATATCAATGTCCAAGATCAAGTCACAATTTACTTTCATCTAATTACACTGAGTACTAGTGAATGAGAATATCTAATAAGTTGCTATGGTCTACCCCACCTCAGTAGTTCGAAAAAAGACACAAGACCATCAAGTCCAACCTATGTGTGTGATTATATGTCAGTATTACATTTATATCCCTGTATGTTGCGGTCGTTCAGGTGCTTATCTAATAGTTATTTGAAACTATTGATGCTCCCCGCTGAGACCACCGCCTGTGGAAGGGAATTCCACATCCTTGCCACTCTTACAGTAAAGAACCCTTTACGTAGTTTAAGGTTAAACCTCTTTTGTTTTAACTTTAATGAGTGGCCACGAGTCTTATTAAACTCCCTTCTGCGAAAAAGTTTTATCCCTATTGTGGGGTCACCAGTACGGTATTTGTAAATTGAAATCATATCCCCTCTCAAGCGTCTCTTCTCCAGAGAGAATAAGTTCAGTGCTCGCAACCTTTCCTCATAACTAATATCCTCCAGACCCTTTATTAACTTTGTTGCCCTTCTTTGTACTCGCTCCATTTCCAGTACATCCTTCCTGAGGACTGGTGCCCAGAACTGGACCGCATACTCTAGGTGCGGCCGGACCAGAGTCTTGTTGAGCGGGAGAATTATTGTTTTATCTCTGGAATTAATTCTTAGTAGTCCTATTGAATGACGCCAAGAGTTGTCCATGTGCATGCAGCAGGTTAGTAGCAATTTACAACTATAATCTATTGTAGAGCAGTAAATAATATTACTACTAGTAAATAGGCATACCTCCCAACTTTTTGAAATGGAAACAAGGGGCACCTATTAACAAAAGTATGTAGGCATAGGAAACATCCCCTGCCACACCCCCTTAAAGGAGAATTATACAAAAAATGATTAAACCGACTTTTTTACCACTACTATTCCTTTATATTGGCTTTTGAAATTTACAAATGCAGCAATTTAGAATTTGGATAAAAGGTTTAGCACTGGGAAACACTTGTTGAAAGATAAAAAGTGCCTTTTATATACAACTATATAGATCAGACCAAAATGAGGGACAAATATGGAGGAAAGAGGGACAGAGGGACTTTTTTCCAAATCAGGGACAGTCCCTTGAAATTAGGGACAGTAGGGAGTTATGGGTGCAACCTAATTTCTAACGTGTAAGAATAACGCATGACGAATGCCAGATGCAGCCTGTAGGTATATGTGTTTCCACAAATATATTAAAAATATGTGGCGCTACCTCAGTCTAAGTGCGACAACTGATAAACCAAAAAATACAAAATTTTATAAGAAATATACTAATATAATAATGGATGATTTATGACATAAATAATGATCAATGAGTATGTGCAAAGACAATATAATAATGATTCACGAAAGTGTAATGTGCACACGATAAGGAAATAAATGTGCAAAAACAAAGTAATAAATGCAAAAAATGTGAGCAAATTCCACGTAATAACATGTAATAAGTGTCCAGACAGAATGATGATAAAGTGCAACCAATGTGAACTAATGACACATAATGACATACAATGAGTGTCCAAACGGAATGGTAATGATAAAAGGTAAAGAGTATATAAAGTGCAGTCCAAAGAAGCATGCAATGCAACTCCCAATGTCAGCAGGAAGAACTCTTCTATGGGTAAAGAAAGTGCAAGTGCAGTGGACAGAACATTGTGGCAGCAAGTGTCTGATAAAAGTGTTCATCCAATCCTGTTCCGGAGTGCGGCAACAGTTTCCCCCAGCCTCTCACCTGTAGTAGCGCCCCCCAATGGGCCGAATTGAGCGTGAACCAACAGGTGGACAAGACTGTGTGCAAAGGATCGACTTCCGGTAGTAGTCACAGCTCCCGGGGGACATACGTTAGCAAGGGAAAAACAGTGCTCTCCCACACTCAACCGATATCCCGCAGCCTCCGCATCCAGCCGCAACCCCGATGCGGAGGCTGCGGGATATCGGTTGAGTGTGGGAGAGCGCTGCTAACGTATGTCCCCCGGGAGCTGTGACTACTACCGGAAGTCGATCCTTTGCACACAGTCTTGTCCACCTGTTGGTTCACGCTCGATTCGGCCCATTGGGGGGCGCTACTACAGGTGAGAGGCTGGGGGAAACTGTTGCCGCACTCCGGAACAGGATTGGATGAACACTTTTATCAGACACTTGCTGCCACAATGTTCTGTCCACTGCACTTGCACTTTCTTTACCCATAGAAGAGTTCTTCCTGCTGACATTGGGAGTCGCATTGCATGCTTCTTTGGACTGCACTTTATATACTCTTTACCTTTTATCATTACCATTCCGTTTGGACACTCATCGTATGTCATTATGTGTCATTAGTTCACATTGGTTGCACTTTATCATCATTCTGTCTGGACACTTATTACATGTTATTACGTGGAATTTGCTCACATTTTTTGCGTTTATTACTTTGTTTTTGCACATTTATTTCCTTATCGTGTGCACATTACACTTTCGTGAATCATAATTATATTGTCTTTGCACATACTCATTGATCATTATTTATGTCATAAATCATCCATTATTATATTAGTATATTTCTTATAAAAAAAAATATTTTTTGGTTTATCAGTTGTTGCACTTAGACTGAGGTAGCGCCACATATTTTTAATATATTTGATCTGAGTTATGTGAGTACACCGGTTTATGTTGGCGGCTCCTTGTCTAGCTCATCAATTAGTGTGGTTTTTGCGCATTAATTATATTTTTTCTTATAGGTTTCCACAAAGCTTTTCATGTTCAACCTTTTTCATTCCAAAGTACATTTAAAAAAAGCCCATTATGAAAATCCCAAAACGAAAATCTCTCATTTAAAGAAGTACAGAGAATAACTGCACCTTTTTCATCAGTGTCATTGTTTCCGTGTTAATATGCTACTTGGTCCGTGTCACTTATCTGATTAGGCTTTACAACCAAACAAATCTATCACACATATCACATCTGTCTGGCATTTGACAGAAGCAAAAGACAAAAGGGTTGGTGGCACTGGGTGATGAGATGTTTGAAAAAAGTCACTGCCTAATGGGTGATGAAACCTAAGCAAACTTGTTCAGCATTTATAAATGACATTCATTCTGTGTTTTTTGCTGCAATAGGGCTGATTTACTAAAGGAGGTGAGAATTTGCACCTAATAATTCATTTCATTTCAATTACTCAACTATGTATAGATAACATAAGTAAACAGGAATGTGCTCTTCATGATTGAATAATTATAGTGACTTGCCACAATTTACTTAACCACTTCACCCCCGGAAGGATTTACCCCCTTCCTGACCAGAGCACTTTTTGTGATACGGCAATGCGTCGCTTTAACTGACAATTGCACGACGTTGCACCCAAACAAAATTGATGTCCTTTTTTTCCCACAAATAGAGCTTTCCTTTGATCACCTCTGTGGTTTTTATTTTTTGCGCTATAAACAAAAAAAGAGCGACAATTTTGAAAAAAAAGCAATATTTTTTACTTTTTGCTATAATAAATATCCCCGAAAAATATATAAAAAAAAAACGAATTTCTTTCTCAGTTTAGGCCGATATGTATTCTTCTACATATTTTTGGTAAAAAAAAAAAATCGCAATAAGCGTATATTGATTGGTGGTTTGCGCAAAAGTTATAGTATCTACAAAATATAGGATAGATTTATGGCATTTTTATTATTATTATTTTCTTTTAAATAGTAATTCCGGCGATCTACGATTTTTATCGTGACTGCGACATTATGGAGGACACATCGGACACTTTTGACACTATTTTGGGACCATTGTCATTTATACAGCGATCAGTGCTATAAAAATGCACTGATTACTGTGTAAATGACACTGGCAGGGAAGGGGTTAAACACTAGGAGGCGATCAAGGGGTTAAGTGTGTCCTAGGGAATGATTCTAACTGTGAGGGGATGGGCTACCACTGACATGACAGTGATCACTGCTCCCGATGACAGGGAGCAGTGATCTCTGTCTTGTCACTAGGCAGAACAGGGAAATGCCTTGCTCCGTGACACGATCGCGGGCCTCGTCACGGAGTACACGGCGGGCGTGCGTGCACCCACAATGTCACGATTTAAAGGGCACGTACCTGTACGCCCATTTGACCAGCCGAGCCATTGTGCCGACGCACATCGTCGTGCACTGGTCGGCATGTGGTTAGAGTAGAAGTCTGGTCTAAACCTAATCTAATCTTAAAGTACCATATATACTCGAGTATAAGTCGATCCGAGTATAAGTCGAGGCCCTAATTTACCACAAAAAAAATGGGAAAAACGTATTGCCCCGAGTATAAGACGAGGGTGAGAAATGCAACATCTACTGTAAGTGGAAAAAGAGGGTCAACAATGCCCATCTGCAGCTGTATACCTCCCTGTGTCCTGTGCATATGTGTCATGTGTCCTGTGCATATGTGCATGTGTCATGTGTCCTGTGCATATGTGCATGTGTCGTGTGTATATGTGCATGTGTCCTGTACCTGTGTCCTATGTATATGTGCATGTGTCATGTGTATATGTACCTGTGTATGTGTGTATGTGTCATGTGTATATGTACCTGTGTATGTGTCCTGTGTCTGTGTGCATGTGTCTGTGTGCATCCTACCTGTGTCCTGTGCATGCCTCCATGTGCCGCTCTGCACCGATCAGCATGTGCTATTACTATTTGGCGGCCATTCACTGTTCAAAAGCCACGCCTCCTCCTCATCCATGATAGGTAGAAAACTCCATTTCCCAGCAGTAAGCGGTCAGCCTATCACGGACATTCTCTCATCCTCATACCACGGACGAGGATGAGAGATCGTCCGTGATAGGCTGTACACTGACTGCCTATCACAGACGAGGAGGAGGCGCGGCTTTGGAACAGTGAGAGGCTGCCGAGTGATATGTAGCACACGCTGGCCGCCATCTGCCTGCATGACACGCAGTGTCATTATACACTATATACACTATTATACTCGGGTATAAGTCGAGGGGGGCACTTTCAGCCCCAAAAAAGGGGCTGAAAATTTCGACTTATACTCGAGTATATACGGTAGTTGTAAAGGCTCAATGTTTTTTAACTCCATGCATTCTATGCATGAGGTAAAAAAACCTTCTGTGTGCAGCAGCCACCCCAGTTCCCCTAATACTTACATGAGCCCCATCTTCATCCAGTGATGTGCACAAGAGCAGCGGCTCTCCTGGGTCTTTTCCTCATTATTGGCTGAGACAGCAGAGGGGGCCATTGGCTCCCGCTACTGTCAATCACAGTCAGTGAGCCAATGAGGAGAGAGATGGGGCGGGGCCAAGCCACTCTCGGTGTGCTAATGGACACACAGAGCAGCAGCTTGGGAGTGAGCCTGCTCAAGTGCCCCCATAGCAAGTGGCTTCCTGTGGGGGTACTCAGCAGGAGAGAGGGGCTAGGAGCACTGTCGGGAAACCCTAGAAGAGGAGGATCAGGACTGCACTGTGAAAAACCACTGCACAGAGCAGGTATGACATATTTGTTATTTAAAAAAAAAAAACTGCCTTTAAAATCACTTTAAATCTGCATCCACCCCCATTCTAAGTCCTATACTAACTAGCCTGGTGAGGAAAAATATGTATACTTACCTTTTCCCTGGGCAGTTCAGTCCAGTCACGTGATCAGCTTTAAATGCCGACTTCAAGGGGGAGGAGAGATCACCGACAATGACTGCAATGCCTGGGCATTAACGTCACCTTAATGCTGTAGCACAAGACTGTATGTAATTTTTGAAGAACAATGGATTCCACGTAGAACAGTCTAGTTACTTTGGATAGAGTAGGGGAGGGTTATAGCCCCTGTCTGTTTTTTTTTCCCATCTGTGTCCCATTTGGGAGATTTCTCTTCACTTCCTGTACGATAGCCAAAGTTGGAAGTGAGAGGAAATCTCTCCAAAGTGAGGGAATCTTTGACTGTCACTAGAACTAGCGCCCCCATAGGAAGATTTCTCCTCTATTTCTGTTCTGGTGACAACCCAAAAGTTGGGACATCCCTTCATTTTCACATTACAATACATATTTTCAATTTGTCTCTTAATTATTTTTATATTCTTATATGAAATCTTTCTTTTTTACTTTGTGCGACATCATTAATTCCAGGAGATAATGATAGTCTGGCCATTTGTGTGGGGGAGGATCCATAGAGTGGCTAGAGCCACACCGATTCCCAAAAGTAGTTTCTGTACTACTTTTGGTGACTTTGGGGTGCGATTTCAATAGACATCTGTGCAGAAACCTGCACAGATGTCTCTGAAATCGTCCCCGAAGTCGGGAGTGACATGCGGGAATGAAATGGTGCGAGTTCATTTCATTCCCGCTGTCAGTGTGAGCCTAGGCTAAGAGATTTAAAGATATTTAGGAGCTTTCCACTTCCATTTAAAAATAAACAAATTATATATATATATATATATATATATATATATATATATATATATATATATATATATATATATACATATACAGTGAGGACGGAAAGTATTCAGACCCCCTTACATTTTTCACTATTTGTTATATTGCAGCCATTTGCTAAAATCATTTAAGTTCATTTTTTTTCCTCATTAATGTACACACAGCACCCCATATTGACAGAAAAACACAGAATTGTTGACATTTTTGCAGATTTATTAAAAAAGAAAAACTGAAATATCACGTGATCCTAAGTATTCAGACCCTTTGATGTGACACTCATATATTTAACTCAGGTGCTGTCCATTTCTTCTGATCAACCTTGAGATGGTTCTACACCTTCATTTGAGTCCAGCTGTGTTTGATTATACTGATTGGACTTGATTAGGAAAGCCACACACCATAAGACCTTAGAGCTCACAGTACATGTCAGAGCAAATGAGAATCATGAGGTCAAAGGAACTGCCTGAAGAGCTCAGAGACAGAATTGTGGCAAGGCACAGATCTGGCCAAGGTTACAAAAAAATTTCTGCTGCACTTAAGGTTCCTAAGAGCAAAGTGGCCTCCATAATCCTTAAATGGAGGACGTTTGGGATGACCAGAACCCTTCCTAGAGCTGGCCGTCTGGCCAAACTGAGCTATCGGGGGAGAAGAGCCTTGGTGAGAGACGTAAAGAAGAACCCAAAGATAACTGTGGCTGAGCTCCAGAGATGCAGTCGGGAGATGGGAGAAAGTTGTAGAAAGTCAACCATCACTGCAGCCCTCCACCAGTCGGGGCTTTATGGCAGAGTGGCCCAACGGAAGGCTCTCCTCAGTGCAAGACACATGAAAGCCCGCATGGAGTTTGCTAAAAAAACACCTGAAGGACTCCAAGATGGTGAGAAATAAGATTCTTTGGTCTGATGAGACCAAGATAGAACTTTTTGGCCTTAATTCTAAGCGGTATGTGTGGAAAAAAACAGGCACTGCTCATCACCTGTCCAATACAGTCCCAACAGTGAAGCATGGTGGTGGCAGCATCATGCTGTGGGGGTGTTTTTCAGCTGCAGGGACAGGACTACTGGTTGCAATCGAGGAAAAGATGAATGCGGCCAAGTACAGAGATATCCTGGACGAAAACCTTCTCCAGAGTGCTCAGGACCTCAGACTGGGCCAAAGGTTTACCTTCCAACAAGACAATGACCCTAAGCACACAACTAAAATAATGAAGGAGTGGCTTCACAACAACTCAGTGACTGTTCTTGAATGGCCCAGCCAGAGCCCTGACTTAAACCCAATTGAGCATCTCTGAAGAGACCTAAAAATGGCTGTCCACCAACGTTTACCATCCAACCTGACAGAACTGGAGAGGATCTGCAAGGAGGAATGGCAGAGGATCCCCAAATCCAGGTGTGAAAAACTTGTTGCATCTTTCCCAAAAAGACTCATGACTGTATTAGATCAAAAGGGTGCTTCTACTAAATACTGAGCAAAGGGTCAACAATTCTGTGTTTTTCTATCAATATGGGGTGCTGAGTGTACATTAATGAAGAAAAAAATGAACTTAAATGATTTTAGCAAATGGCTGCAATATAACAAATAGTGAAAAATTTAAGGGGGTCTGAATACTTTCCGTCCCCACTGTGTATATGTATATATATATATATATATATATATATATATATATATAATTGGTACCTGCAAGCCATTTTGTGATTTAATGTTGATAATGCTGCTGGTATTTTCTAAATCAAACAAAAACTTTTTTTTTCTTGCTTGTTTCTTGTGATTGGCTCACTAATTTTCTTAGCTACAAGTAAAATTTTAGACATCCCCTGCAAAAGGAATTACATTTTTGGTGAGATACTCCCTAAGGGTTAACTACTTTTAAAGGAGGCAGACACTGCAGTTTTATTCATTAGACCACTAGGTGCACCAGGTGGTTATAATGAACACAGACCTTTCCATTCAGGAATCTGTCTTGCAAGGACTTGGTGAAACAAATAGCTATTTCTTCAGAACAGAAAAAGGTAGGAATCTGCTAAAACGTTTGATGAAATCCTTCCAATGTACATATCACTTCGAGGGGATTGTTTTCGTCTCAACAAAAGTGGAATTATTCTTTACTGTATATGCTTTATAAACGGTTGCTGAATTGGGTGCTTTTCAGACTAAGACTAAGCAAGGCTATATGTGTTAGGGCTAACACATACATAAATTACCTTGAATTTAAAGTGGTATTAAATCTATAAACAAAAATGTAAAACATTGCAGCTTCCTTACAGTGATACTAAAGTCTCTGTTTTTTTTGCTTAAGAATAACAAAGATGCCATACTTACCTGCTCTGTGTAGTGATTTTGCACAGAGCAGCCCAGATCCTTCTCTTCTCGGGTCCCTCACCAGTGATCCTGGCCCCTCCCTCCTGCCCCCAGAGCAAGCAGCTTGCTATGGTGGCACCCAAGCCGAGCCACTGCTCTGTGTGTCTATTCAGACACAGAGCTGCTGCCCGGCCCCATCCCCTCTCTCTCCTGATTGGCTCACTCATTTTGATTGACAGCAGCAGGATCCAATGGCGCCTGCTGTGTGTCTCAGCCAATCAGGAGGGAGAGTCCCGGACAACTGTGCCTCTTATACAACATTGCTGAATCGAGATGAGGCTCAGGTTAGTATTAGAAGGACTGAGGGGGCTGCTGCACACAGAAGGTTTTTTTATCTTAATGCATAGAATGCATTAAAATGAAAAAAAAACCTTCTGCCTTTAGAACCACTTTAAATCCTTAATGTGATGGATGCATGAATTTTCTTTTTAAGGCATTTTTTTCCTTTATGTTCATCTCGTGATCCGGCCAGTAACACACTTCCTGTATTAGGTTGTCTCCATTCTCTATACGGGAGTAACAGAGACACCTTTGGACAGCATCATTGTCAATCTGGGGAGAGGGTAGTGTTAGATTAGTAGATTTAGATGAACTTGATTAACAAATGAACTCCAAAGTCCAGCTCATGCTTTTTGAGCAGTTACAGCAAACGTTTTTTTTTTCCTTTTGGGATAATGGTTTTACATATATAATATATAATATACAAATAAATAAAAGCTTACCATTGTAAGCACTCTTCTCAGTGTTAAATGGTTTGTCTCGCCTCACCTTCTGAATGGAGCGAGAAGGCTAATTCCGGTTTTCTGGAAGAAACCTCAGATTTCTAGTTGGGTGGACTGGATCTGCCTAGTAACGATATCATGGCTCCAGAGGAATTGATGGTGTCATGTTAGGATCACTATGATAAATTCTACGGCATCTAGGCCACTTGTATCCATTATGTTAGTAAAACTGCGTTGGGCTCTCAGATGGCTCAGCCTCATTTGACCCTTGCACCAGGCACGGTCAGGGCTACCTGAGACCTCTGACCCTTCCGGGCCACTGATTGTTTTAAGCAGACTGAGCCTGAGGCCCCCTATTTCTTTACACCTAGCTGAACCTGTTATGTTACATTATGTAGTAGAGTGCTTTGTTCCCTTCACTTTCCCTTACCTGTTCCCCTCTCTTCCTGCCCTTATCCCCTCGCTTCCCTTTACCCCGTCTCTCCTTCTACCCATATCTGGATCTATGTCCAAGTTTAAAGGTATTAAAGTGATTGTAAAGGCTCGTTTTTTTTGTTTTTTTAAATCACAAACATATCATACTTACCCCCACTGTGCAGCTCGTTTTGCACAGAGTGGCCCCAAACATCGTCTTCTGGGGTCCCCCGGCGGCTCTTGCAGCTCCTCCTCACTTCAGATAACCCCCTAGGAGAAGCGCTCTCCCAGAGGGTTACCTTGCGAGCGCTCTCCCGAGTCCAGCATTTGCATCCATAGACACGAATCACAGTCTCAGCCCCGCCCCCCGCATCACTGGATTTGATTGACAGCAGTGGGAGCCAATGGCTGCGCTGCTATCAATTTATCCAATCAAGAGCCAGGACCCCGTACAGAGAGGGACAGCGCGTCTCCGCCGTGGGAATTATGGGGCTCAGGTAAGTAAAACAGGGGGGCTGGTGACTGCCAGAAGTTTTTTTGCCTTAATGCATAGGATGCAACATGAGGGTTTACAACCCCTTTAAGTCCCCATAGGCTCCAATATATGAAGGGGGATGTGAGACATCAAATTGTGTCAGTGTTCATCAGTTGTAACATGGTTCTGCTGCTTCCTTTCTCCCTTATTTGGTTGTTCTCATATATTCACTGACTGTTACCTACTCAAATTTGTTTATTGTCTATTTTGGCCTAAAGTCTTTTCTTTTTGTTTTTTACAATGAAACATTTAAGTAAATAAAGATTACATTAAAAAAAAAAAAAAATGGTTTGTCTCAACCTTCTAAGCTTTGCTGGACAGCTTGGTCTGCTGAAGACAAATTAAACATACCAGACTTCCAGGCCGGATCCCCTGGTGAAAACAAGGGGTTAAAAAAAAACGTAAAAAAAAAAGAAATGCAGCTACATCTAAGAATTGGTAAGCTGCAATAAAATAAATGTTTGTATTTTGGTTTAATACTGCTTTAGTGCCCATGGTTCTTCTTCTCAGCTGCTGTATAAGCTTTTGCGTGCTCTGCTGGGCTCCAAACTGGGAGAGCAAGAGGACTGAAATAACAGGAACAAGGTAAAGTCACATGATGCTGCTCTGCCTGTTTGCAATTCATCTCTCCAGCAAGGTACAGCTTGACCTTGGCTGACTCTGGCAAAAGGAACAATTATGAGGATTAAAGCTCAAGGAAAACATGAAGAAAAAAACAAATATACATTAAACCTATAGTAAGTTCAACTACTCTATAGTAAATGAGTATCTTGTTATTTTTATATTTACACTTCATAGGACATATGGTACATCGAGTACACACAGCTGGGTGATGATAGAGCCTATTTGCTAATAAAATCCTCCAGCTTATCTATGGAAATAGATCATTCAATATGTGTTAAAGTGCAAGTTGGCAGAGGCTGCTAAATACCCCATTAGCCTCCGGATGATTTACCCCCCCTTCATGACCAGGTCATTTTTTTGCGACATGGCACTGCGTTATTTTAACTGACAAGTGCGCAGTCATGCAACCCTGTACCCAAATACAATTTATGTCCTTTTTGTTCCCTACAAAATTGAGCTTTCTTTTGGTGGTATTTGATCACCTGGAAAGGCATTCGATACAGTTCCTCATAAATGCTTAAAGTGATTGTAAAGTTTAGTTTACAAAAAAATAAAAATAACAAACATGTTATACTTACCTCCTCTGGTAGTTGGTTTTGCACATAGCAGCCCGGATCCTCCTCTTCCTGGGTCCCTTTTTGCTGCTCCTGGCCTCTCCCTCCTATCGAGTGCCCCCTCAGGCAGCGGCTTTCTGTGGGGGCGCCCAAGTCAAGTCAGATCTCCGTGTACCCATTCAGACAGGGAGCCCAGACCTGGCCCTGTCCCCTTTCTCCACTGATTGGCTGACTGACTTTGATGGACAGCTGCTGCTGTGCCTCAGCCAATCAGGAGTAGTGTCCCGGACAGCTTAGACATTCGTGGACATCGCTGGAGAGTGAAGGGGCTCAGGTAAGTAATTAGGGGGGTGCTGGGGAGGCTGCTACACGCAGAAGGTTTTTTATCTTAATGAATAGAATGCATTAACCACTTGCCGACCGCCGCACGACTATATACGTCGACAGAGCGGCACGGGCAGGCAAAAGGACGTATATGTACGTCCTTGCCTGCCCGCGGGTGGGGGGTCCGATCGGACCCCCCCCCGGTGCCTGCGGCGGTCGGCAAATCTCCCCCGGCGATCGGAGGTGAGGGGGAGGCCATCCATTCGTGGCCCCCCCCTCGCGATCGCTCTCAGCCAATGGGATCATTTCCCTGCCTCTGTATTGTACACAGAGGCAGAGGAAATGATGTCATCTCTCCTCGGCTCGGTATTTTCCGTTCCGGGCCGAGGAGAGAAGACTGCAATGTAAGTGCACCAACACACTACACACACAGTAGAACATGCCAGGCACACTAAACACCCCGATCCCCCCCCCGATCGCCCCCCGATCCCCCCCCAATCACCCCCCCCCCCTGTCACAAACTGACACCAGCAGTTTTTTTTTTTTTTTTTCTGATTACTGTATTGGTGTCAGTTTGTGACAGTTACAGTGTCAGGGCAGTGAGTGTTAGGCCCCCTGTAGGTCTAGGGTACCCCCCTAACCCCCCCTAATAAAGTTTTAACCCCTTGATCACCCCCTGTCACCAGTGTCGCTAAGCGATCATTTTTCTGATCGCTGTATTAGTGTCGCTGGTGACACTAGTTAGGGACGTAAATATTTAGGTTCGCCGTCAGAGTTTTATAGCGACAGGGACCCCCATATACTATCTAATAAATGTTTTAACCCCTTGATTGCCCCCTAGTTAACCCTTTCACCACTGATCACTGTATAACCGTTACGGGTGACGCTGGTTAGTTTGTTTATTTTTTATAGTGTCAGGGCACCCGCCGTTTATTACCGAATAAAGATTTAGCCCCCTGATCGCCCGGCGGTGATATGCGTCGCCCCAGGCAGCGTCAGATTAGCGCCAGTACCGCTAACACCCACGCACGCAGCATACGCCTCCCTTAGTGGTATAGTATCTGATCGCATCAATATCTGATCCGATCAGATCTATACTAGCGTCCCCAGCAGTTTAGGGTTCCCAAAAACACAGTGTTAGCGGGATCAGCCCAGATACCTGCTAGCACCTGCGTTTTGCCCCTCCGCCCAGCTCGGCCCAGCCCACCCAAGTGCAGTATCGATCGATCACTGTCACTTACAAAACACTAAACGCATAACTGCAGCGTTCGCAGAGTCAGGCCTGATCCCTGCGATCGCTAACAGTTTTTTTGGTAGCATTTTGGTGAAATGGCAAGCACCAGCCCCAGGCAGCGTCAGGTTAGTGCCAGTACCGCTAACACCCACGCACCGTACACCTCCCTTAGTGGTATAGTATCTGAACGCATCAATATCTGATCCGATCAGATCTATACTAGCGTCCCCAGCAGTTTAGGGTTCCCAAAAACACAGTGTTAGCGGGATCAGCCCAGATACCTGCTAGCACCTGCGTTTTGCCCCTCCGCCCAGCTCGGCCCAGCCCACCCAAGTGCAGTATCGATCGATCACTGTCACTTACAAAACACTAAACGCATAACTGCAGCGTTCGCAGAGTCAGGCCTGATCCCTGCGATCGCTAACAGTTTTTTTGGTAGCATTTTGGTGAAATGGCAAGCACCAGCCCCAGGCAGCGTCAGGTTAGTGCCAGTACCGCTAACACCCACGCACCGTACACCTCCCTTAGTGGTATAGTATCTGAACGCATCAATATCTGATCCGATCAGATCTATACTAGCGTCCCCAGCAGTTTAGGGTTCCCAAAAACGCAGTGTTAGCGGGATCAACCCAGATACCTGCTAGCAACTGCGTTTTACCCCTCCGCCCGGCCCAGCCCAGCCCACCCAAGTGCAGTATCGATCGATCACTGTCACTTACAAAACACTAAACGCATAACTGCAGCGTTCGCAGAGTCAGGCCTGATCCCTGCGATCGCTAACAGTTTTTTTTGTAGCGTTTTGGTGAACTGGCAAGCACCAGCCCCAGGCAGCGTCAGGTTAGTGCCAGTAGTGCTAACACCCACGCACGCACTGTACACCTCCCTTAGTGGTATAGTATCTGAACTGATCAATATCTGATCCGATCAGATCTATACTGGCGTCCCCAGCAGTTTAGGGTTCCCAAAAACGCAGTGTTAGCGGGATCAGCCCAGATACCTGCTAGCACCTGCGTTTTGCCCCTCCGCCCGGCCCAGCCCAGCCCACCCAAGTGCAGTATCGATCGATCACTGTCACTTACAAAACACTAAATGCATAACTGCAGCGTTCGCAGAGTCAGGCCTGATCCCTGCGATCGTTAACAGTTTTTTTGGTAGCGTTTTGGTGAACTGGCAAGCGCCAGCGGCCTAGTACACCCCGGTCGTAGTCAAACCAGCACTGCAGTAACACTTGGTGACGTGGCGAGTCCCATAAGTGCAGTTCAAGCTGGTGAGGTGGCAAGCACAAATAGTGTCCCGCTGCCACCAAGAAGACAAACACAGGCCCGTCATGCCCATAGTGCCCTTCCTGCTGCATTCGCCAATCCTAATTGGGAACCCACCACTTCTGCAGCGCCCGTACTTCCCCCATTCACATCCCCAACCAAATGCAGTCGGCTGCATGAGAGGCATTTTTATGTCCTCCCGAGTACCCCTACCCAACGAACCACCCCCAAAAAGATGTTGTGTCTGCAGCAAGCGCGGATATAGGCGTGACACCCGCTATTATTGTCCCTCCTGTCCTGACAATCCTGGTCTTTGCATTGGTGAATGTTTTGAACGCTACCATACACTAGTTGAGTATTAGCGTAGGGTACAGCATTGCACAGACTAGGACACACTTTCACAGGGTCTCCCAAGATGCCATCGCATTTTGAGAGACCCGAACCTGGAACCGGTTACAGTTATAAAAGTTACAGTTACAAAAAAAGTGTAAAAAAAAAAAAAACACAAACAAAAATATAAAATAAAAAATAATAGTTGTCGTTTTATTGTTCTCTCTCTATTCTCTCTCTCTCTATTCTCTCTATTGTTCTGCTCTTTTTTACTGTATTCTATTCTGCAATGTTTTATTGTTATTATGTTTTATCGTGTTTGCTTTTCAGGTCTGCAATTTTTTATACTTTACCGTTTACTGTGCTTTATTGTTAACCATATTTTTGTCTGAGTACAGCATTCACGACTTTGAGTGGTTATACCAGAATGATGCTTGCAGGTTTAGGTATCATCTTGGTATCATTCTTTTCAGCCAGCGGTCGGCTTTCATGTAGAAGCAATCCTAGCGGCTAATTAGCCTCTAGACTGCTTTTACAAGCAGTGGGAGAGAATGCCCCCCCCCCCCCCCCCACCGTCTTCCGTGTTTTTCTCTGGCTCTCCTGTCTCAACAGGGAACCTGAGAATGCAGCCGGTGATTCAGCCAGCTGACCATAGACCTGATCAGAGACCAGAGTGGCTCCAAACATCTCTATGGCCTAAGAAACCGGAAGCTACGAGCATTTTATGACTTAGATTTCGCCGGATGTAAATAGCGCCATTGGGAAATTGGGGAAGCATTTTATCACACCGATCTTGGTGTGGTCAGATGCTTTGAGGGCAGAGGAGAAATCTAGGGTCTAATAGACCCCAATTTTTTCAAAAAAGAGTACCTGTCACTACCTATTGCTATCATAGGGGATATTTACATTCCCTGAGATAACAATAAAAATGATTAAAAAAAAAAAAATGAAAGGAACAGTTTTAAAATAAGATAAAAAAGCAAAAAAATAATAAAGAAAAAAAAAAAAAAAGCACCCCTGTCCCCCCTGCTCTCGCGCTAAGGCGAACGCAAGCGTCGGTCTGGCGTCAAATGTAAACAGCAATTGCACCATGCATGTGAGGTATCACCGCGACGGTCAGATCGAGGGCAGTAATTTTAGCAGTAGACCTCCTCTGTAAATCTAAAGTGGTAACCTGTAAAGGCTTTTAAAGGCTTTTAAAAATGTATTTATTTTGTTGTCACTGCACGTTTGTGCGCAGTTGTAAAGCATGTCATGTTTGGTATCCATGTACTCGGCCTAAGATCATCTTTTTTATTTCATCAAACATTTGGGCAATATAGTGTGTTTTAGTGCATTAAAATGTAAAAAAGTGTGTTTTTTCCCCCAAAAATGCGTTTGAAAAATCGCTGCGCAAATACTGTGTGAAAAAAAAAAATTAAACACCCACCATTTTAATCTGTAGGGCATTTGCTTTAAAAAAATATATAATGTGTGGGGGTTCAAAGTAATTTTCTTGCAAAAAAAAATAATTTTTTCATGTAATCAAAAAGTGTCAGAAAGGGCTTTGTCTTCAAGTGGTTAGAAGAGTGGGTGATGTGTGACATAAGCTTCTAAATGTTGTGCATAAAATGCCAGGACAGTTCAAACCCCCCCAAATCACCCCATTTTGGAAAGTAGACACCCCAAGCTATTTGCTGAGAGGCATGTCGAGTCCATGGAATATTTTATATTGTGACACAAGTTGCGGGAAAGAGACAAATTATTATTATTTTTTTTTTTTTTTGCACAAAGTTGTCACTAAATGATATATTGCTCAAACATGCCATGGGAATATGTGAAATTACACCCCAAAATACATTCTGTTGCTTCTCCTGAGTACGGGGATACCACATGTGTGAGACTTTTTGGGAGCCTAGCCACGTATGGGACCCCGAAAACCAAGCACCGCCTTCAGGCTTTCTAAGGGCGTAAATTTTTGATTTCACTCTTCACTGCCTATCACAGTCTCGGAGGCCATGGAATGCCCAGGTGGCACAAACCCCCCCCCCCAAATGACCCCATTTTGGAAAGTAGACACCCCAAGCTATTTGCTGAGAGGTATAGTGAGTATTTTGCAGACCTCACTTTTTGTCACAAAGTTTTGAAAATTAAAAAAAGAAAAAAAAAATTTTTTTTTTTGTCTTTCTTCATTTTCAAAAACAAATGAGAGCTGCAAAATACTCACCATGCCTCTCAGCAAATAGCTTGGGGTGTCTACTTTCCAAAATGGGGTCATTTGGGGGGGTTTTATGCCACCTGGGCATTCCATGGCCTCCGAAACTGTGATAGGCAGTGAAGAGTGAAATCAAAAATGTACACCCTTAGAAATCCTGAAGGCGGTGATTGGTTTTCGGGGTCCCGTACGCGGCTAGGCTCCTAAAAAGTCCCACACATGTGGTATCCCCGTACTCAAGAGAAGCAGCAGAATGTATTTTGGGGTGCAATTCCACATATGCCCATGACCTGTGTGAGCAATATATCATTTAGTGACAACTTTGTGCAAAAAAAAAAAAAAAAAAAAAAATAAATTGTCACTTTCCCGCAACTTGTGTCAAAATATAAAATATTCCATGGACTCAACATGCCTCTCAGCAAATAGCTTGGGGTGTCTACTTTCCAAAATGGGGTCATTTGGGGGGGGTTTGTGCCATCTGGGCATTTTATGGCCTTCAAAACTGTGATAGGTAGTGAGGAGTAAAATCAAAAATGTACGCCCTTAGAAATCCTGAAGGCAGTGATTGGTTTTCGGGGCCCCGTATGCGGCTAGGCTCCCAAAAAGTCCCACACATGTGGTATCCCCATACTCAGGAGAAGCAGCTAAATGTATTTTGGGGTGCAATTCCACATAGGCCCATGGCCTGTGTGAGCAATATATCATTTAGTGACAACTTTTTGTAATTTTTTTTTTTTTTTCATTATTCAATCACTTGGGACAAAAAAAATGAATATTCAATGGGCTCAACATGCCTCTCAGCAATTTCCTTGGGGTGTCTACTTTCCAAAATGGGGTCATTTGTGGGGGTTTTGTACTGCCCTGTCATTTTAGCACCTCAAGAAATGACATAGGCAGTCATAAATTAAAGACTGTGTAAATTCCAGAAAATGTACCCTAGTTTGTAGGCGCTATAACTTTTGCGCAAACCAATAAATATACACTTATTGACATTTTTTTTACCAAAGACATGTGGCCAAATACATTTTGGCCTAAATGTATGACTAAAATTGAGTTTATTGGATTTTTTTTAGAACAAAAAGTAGAAAATATCATTTTTTTTCAAAATTTTCGGTCTTTTTCCGTGTATAGCGCAAAAAATAAAAACGGCAGAGGTGATCAAATACCATCAAAAGAAAGCTCTATTTGTGGGAAGAAAAGGACGCAAATTTCGTTTGGTTACAGCATTGCATGACCGCGCAATTAGCAGTTAAAGCGACGCAGTGCCAAATTGTAAAAAGTGCTCTGGTCAGGAAGGGGGTAAATCCTTCCGGGGCTGAAGTGGTTAAAGCGGGGGTCCACCTATCTATCGTTTTTTTTTTTTTGAGTTCATTCACAAACTTTTCTTCTCAGCATTACATACTCACATATTGTGTGTAATATGTCCGCCTGTGTCAGATTTCGTCGGAAAGAATAACTTATATTATTCACTGCAGGCGGTTTCCATCTTCATTGTGGGCATTTGAAGCCCACAAGCATTTATTTCCTGGATGTGGTGAATGCTGTGCTCCCAGCATTCACCGCTCGTTCCCGCACATGCTCAGTGGCATCCTGGGAAGCCTGAGACTAGCTCCCAGGAGTCTGGGAAAGGCTAGAAACACGCCTACTCCCACGGGAGGAGAACCAGGAAGTGCAAAGAAGAATAGAAAAATAAAAGGTAATTACGGCGATTTAATTTTTTTTAAACGGCATGTCAGCATCTAGGCAAGGAAGAGAATACATACAGATATTGTTCAAAATTTGGGTGGAACCCCGCTTTAAGATAAAAAACTTTTGCCTTTAACCACTTAACCACTTCAATACCAGGCACTTAGACACCTTCCTGCCCAAGCCAATTTTCAGCTTTCAGCGCTGTCGCAATTTGAATGACAATTGCGCAGTCATACAACACTGTACCCA
This sequence comes from Aquarana catesbeiana, assembly GCF_042186555.1. Lineage (NCBI taxonomy): Eukaryota > Metazoa > Chordata > Amphibia > Anura > Ranidae > Aquarana > Aquarana catesbeiana. The sequence continues at coordinate 61,098,006 of NC_133326.1, read as the reverse complement.
AATAAATTTTTTTAGCATTTTGTTCCCACAAATAGAGCTTTCTTTTGGTGGTATTTGATCACCTCTGCGGTTTTTATTTTTTGTGCAACAAATAAAAAAAGACCGAAATTAAAAAAAAAACAAGTTTCTGTTAAAAATTTTTGTAAATAAGTACGTTTTCTTCTTCAATGATGGGCACTGATATGGCTGCACTGATCGACACTAATAGGTGGCACTGATGGGCACTGATAGGTGGCACTGGTATGCGGCACTGATGGGCACTCATAGGCGGCACTGATGGACACTCATAGGCGGCACTGATGGGTACTTATGGGTGGCACTGATAGGTGGCACGGATGGGCACTGTTAGATGGGCACTGATGGGCATGGATGGGCACTGATAGGTGGCACAGATGGACAATAATACTGATGAGTGGCACTGTTGACACTGATTGGTGGCACTGATGACATTGATGGGTGGCATTGCTGGGCATCACTGAATTATAATGGTGCCAGTCAGTGCCCATTTGTGGGCACTGATTGGCACAGATTGGGCACAGACTGGGCACATTGGGCACATGTGGATGGCCATGGGGTACATACCTGGTCATCCACATGTTGCCCGCTTCCCTGGTGGTCCTGGTGGCTTCCCTGGTGATCTAGTGCGGGCATCCAAGGGGGGGCTGCGCTGATAAACGATCAGCGCAGACCAGCACTGTCAGGAGAGCTGGCGATCGGCTCTCCTCTACTCGCGTCTGTCAGACACGAGCGAGGAAAAGCCGATCAACGGCTTTTCCTATTGACATCGTGATCAACCATGATTGGACATGGCTGATCACGTGGTAAAGAGGCTTTTTACCAAGATCGGTGGAGCGGTGTGTCATGCTGACACACCGCTCCACCGATCGTTGCGATGCGCGCCCCCACGGGCGTGCGGTGGCTGTTATCCTGAAGGACGTCATATGACGCCCAGTCAGATAACTGAACCACCGCCCTGCCGTCAATCTGCTATAGGCCGGGTGGGAAGTGGTTAAGGACCGAGCCTCTTTCTGAGATTTGTTGTTTACAAGTTAAAAACATTTTTTTTGCTAGAAAATTACTTAGCACCCCCAAACATTATACATTTTTTTTCTAACACCCTAGAGAATAAAATGGCGGTCGTTGCAATACTTTCTGTCACACCGTATTTGCGCAGCGGTCTTACAAGTGCACTTTTTTGGGAAAAAATACACTTTTTCTAATTAAAAAATAAGACAACAGTAAAATTAGCCCAATATTTTTATATTGTGAAAGATAATGTTACGCTGAGTAAATTGATAACATGTCACGCTTCAAAATTGTGCTCACTTGTGGAATGGCGACAAACTTTTACCCTTAAAAATCCCCACAGGCAACGTTTAAAAAATTCTACAGGTTGCATTTTTGAGTTACAGAGGAGGTCTAGGGCTAGAATTATTGCTCTCACTCTACTGAGCTCAATACCTCACCAATGTGGTTTGAACACCATTTTCATGTGTGGGCGTTACTCACATATGCGTTCGCTTCTGCGCGCAAGCTCATCGGACGGGGCGCGTTTAAAAATTGTTTTCCTTATTTATTTTACCTTTAATTTTTACACTGTTTTTTAAAAAAAGTAAACAAATTTGTCACTTTTATTCCTATTACAAGGAATGTAAACATTCCTTGTAATAGAAAAAAAGCATGACAGGACCTCTTAAATATGAGATCTGGGGTCAAAAAGACCTCAGATCTCATATTTACACTAAAATGCAAAAATAAATAAATAAATAAATAAAAATGTGTCATTTAAAAAAATCATTTAAAAAAAATGGCCCTTTAAGAGCTGTGGGCGGAAGTGACGTTTTGACATTGCTTCCACCCTGCATTGTTATGGAGACGGGTGGGGGCCATCTTCCCCTCACTCGTCTCCGTGCCCAGCAAGGGTGAAGATCTGATTGCCTCCGCTGCTGCCGACGGCTTCGGTAAGCATCAGAGGGCACTGGAGTGCGTCCCTCTCCCGCCGCCAATGGAAGTGATCTTGCGGCGAATCCGCCGCAGAGACCACTTTTATCTTAAACCGGACCGCTCACTGAAAGAGGATACTGGGGTTATGGCAGCTAGCTTCTGCCATAACAACGATTATCCTCTTCAAACAGTCGACGTATAACAACGGTGGGCGGTCCGGAAGTGGTTAAAACTCCTTTAGGGCTCTTTCACACGGGGGATCCGTATGTCCGTTTTTCATCCTTCCGTTTTCGGATGAAAAACGAACATACATGTATCCCTATGGAGCGTCGGATGTCAGCGGTGACATGTCCGCTGACATCCGACCCGCTCCGATCCGAAAAGTGTAACAGAGGAAAACTCTACTTTTCCATCCATTTTCGGATCGGATCGGGAGACGACGGACTCTACGGTCCGTCATCATCCGATCCCCCATAGGGGAGAGCGGCGCTCTGACAGGTCTGTCACCTTCCTGCTTAGCGGGGATCGGCGGAGCGATCCCCACTGAGCAAGCGGGTGTTCACGGGGCGGATCATCACTGATCCGCCCCGTGTGAAAGAGCCCTTTAACTACAAGCTGAGGTCTGTAGGCATGGACCATAAGGTTTGTTCTTAGATAGAAAACTGGTTACAGGGGCTTGTGATAAATAAAGTGTACTCAGACTGGACTAGGGTGGTAAGTGTGGTACCCCAAGGCTCTGTCTTCAGACCAATTCTGTTTAATTTATTCATAAATGATATAGAGGATGGGATAAATAGCTCAATTTCAGTTTTTGCGGGTGACACAAAGATAAGCAGGGCAATAATTTCACATGGATATAGAAATTTTACAGAAAGACCTGAACAAAATAATGGAGTGGGCTACTACATGCAAAATAAGATTTAACGTGGAGAGATTTAAGGTAATGCACTTGCTGTGCTTGCTATTCAGTCCTAGGGAGTGTAAGAGGACACGGGGGCCACACAATCAGACTGGAGGAGAAGCGGTTTAGCCTTAAGCTGCACAGGGGGTTCTTCACTGTCGGGGGGATAAGGATGTAGAAGTCTCTTCCACAATCGGTGGTGGCAGTGGGGAGTTATAATATTTTTAAAAGACTCCTGGCAGTGGCGTCACTAGGGTTGGTGTCACCTGGTGCGGTAAAACATGGTGTCACCCCCCTCCTGTCTAGGCTGCCCAACACCCTGCATGTAGCGCATGGTCATGGGGTGCACCCCAAACGGGCCCCTGTAAATTATAGTGTAGGGTGATATAGTGGCAGGTTAGGGTAGTATAGGGGGGTATAGTGGCAGGTTGGAGTGGTATAGTGGCAGGTTGGGGTGGTATAGGGCAGGTTAGGGTGGCACAGGGCAGTTTAGGGTAGCATAGAGTGGTATAGTGGCAGGTTGGGGTGGTATAGGGCAGGTTCTGGTGGTATATTGGAAGGCTGGGGTTGGTATATTGGCAGATTGGGGTGGTACAGGGCAGTTTGGGGTGATACAGGGCAGGTTGGAGTGGTATAGGGCAGGTTGGGGTGGTATACTGGCAGGTTGCGTTGGTATATTGGCAGGTTAGGGTGGTATATTGGCAGATTGGGATGGTACAGGGCAGGTTGGAGTGGTATAGGGCAGGTTGGTGTGGTAAAAGGCAAGTTGGGGTGGTACAGGGCAGGTTGGGGTGGTAAAAGGCAGGTTGGGGTGGAACATGGCAGATTTGGGTGGTATAGGGCAGGTTGGGATGGCACAGGGCAGGTTGGAGCGGCACAGGGCAGGTTGGAGTGGCATAGGGCAGGTTGGGGTGGCACAAGGCAGGTTGGGGTGGTACAGGGCAGTTTAGGGTAGTATAGAGTGGTATAGTGGCAGGTTGGGGTGGTATAGGGCAGGTTCTGGTGGTATATTGGAAGGCTGGGGTTGGTATATTGGCAGATTGGGGTGGTACAGGGCAGTTTGGGGTGATACAGGGCAGGTTGGAGTGGTATAGGGCAGGTTGGGGTGGTATACTGGCAGGTTGCGTTGGTATATTGGCAGGTTAGGGTGGTATATTGGCAGATTGGGATGGTACAGGGCAGGTTGGAGTGGTATAAGGCAGGTTGGTGTGGTAAAAGGCAAGTTGGGGTGGTACAGGGCAGGTTGGGGTGGTAAAAGGCAGGTTGGGGTGGAACATGGCAGATTTGGGTGGTATAGGGCAGGTTGGGATGGCACAGGGCAGGTTGGAGCGGCACAGGGCAGGTTGGAGTGGCATAGGGCAGGTTGGGGTGGCACAAGGCAGGTTGGGGTGGTACAGGGCAGGTTGGGGCACAGGGCAGGTTGGAGTGGCACAGGACAAGTTGGGGTGGTACAGGGCAGGTTGAGGTGGTACAGGGCAGGTTGGGGTGGTATAGGGCAGGTGTGGGTGGCACAGGGCAGGTTGGAGTGGTATAGAGCAGGTTGGGGTGGCACAGGGCAGGTTGGGGTGGTACAGGGCAGGTTGAAGGTGTATAGGGCAGGTTGGGGTGGCAAAGGGCAGGTTGGAATGGCACAGGACAAGTTGGGGTGGTACGGGGCAGGTTAGGGTGGAACAGGGCAGGTTGGAGTGGTATAGGGCAGGTTGGGGTGGCACAGGGCAGGTTGGAGTAGCACAGGGCATGTTGGGGTGGCACAGGGCAGGTTGGGGTGGCACAGGGTAGGTTGGGGTGGTAGAGGGCAGGTGTGGGTAACACAGGTCAGGTTGGGGTGGTATAGAGTAGGTTGGGATGGCACAGGGCAGTTTGGGGTAGCATAGAGCAGGTTGGGGTGGCACAGGGCAAGTTAGGACTCTATGCAGTGAGAGTGTGATGTGCAGTAACTTACAGCATGCCTCATGCTTGCAGATGAAGACTTGGGCGGGTCTGCTGTCTCCTGGCCTCTATCTCCTTCAGCTGTGGGATCAGCCAGGGTGAAGATGTCTGTGGGAGGAGTGGAGGAGGTGGCGCAGCCACACCCCCAGCTCCGCCCACCAACTTCAGCTGCCTCTGAGATATTGGAGATCCCTGAGTGACAGCTTAACCTGAAGGGGGGGTGTTATAGGCAGCCTCCCCCGCACTGCTGGATGCCCTGCTTGCACCGCTCCGAGGCAAGCTATAGTAGTTTTTAGCGGCAGCCCCCTGTCACCCCTCTGGCGGGTGTCTCCCGGTGCAGGGCGCACCCCCCCCGCACCCCCATAGCAACGCCACTCACTCCATCTTAAAGAACACAACATACAGGGATATGGGAAATGTAACCTCTGTGTTTTTTATTTTTTGCGCTATAAACAAAAAAGACTGACAGTTTTGAAAAAAAAAACTATACTTTTTACTTTCTGCTATAAAACATAGCTAATAAATTTTTTTAAATGTAATTTCTTTATAAATTTTGGTCAAATATTCTGCTACATATTTTTGGTAAAAGCGTATATTGATTGGTTTGCACAAAAGTTAAAGCATTTACAAACTATGGAATATTTTAATTAATTAATTAATTTTGTTTACTAGTAATGGCGGCGATCAGAGACTTATCATGGGACTGCAATATTGCAGCAGACATTCGGACACCTAGGCCCCTTTCACACTAGGGCGGTGGGGGGCGTTGGCACTAAAGCGTCGCTATTTTTAGCGGCGCTTTACCGCTAATTTTGTGGGAATATTCGGCCGCTAGTGGGGCGCTTTTACCCCCACTAGCAGCCGAGAAAGGGTTAAAACCACCGCAAAGCGCTATGCCGGCAGTATAGCCACGCTGCCCCGTTCATTTCAATGGGCAGGAGCGGTGAAGGAGCGGTATACACCCCATGCACTTCACCGCTCCAAAGATGCTGCTAGCAGGACCTTTTTTAGCGTCCTGTCAGCGCACCACTCCAGTGTGAAAGCCCTCTGGGCTTTCACATTGGAGTGACAGGCGTGGCTCTTTGCAGGCGCTATTTTTAGTGCTGTAGCGCCTGAAAAGCGCCCAAGTGTGAAATGGCTCTAACTGACAATTTTGACACTTTTTGGGAACCAGTGACACTAATACAGTAATTAGTGCTAAAAATATGCACTATCACGGTACTAATGACACTGGCTAGGAAGGGGTTAACATCAGGGGCGATCAAAGGGTTAACTGGGTGCCTAGCCTGTGTTTTATTATACTGTGGGAGGTGCTTGTACTAGGGGAATACATGGAATTTATTCCCTGCTTTGCAGAGACACAGGATTCATGCCTTCCCTCCTGTCAGAACGGCAATCTGCCTTGTTTACATAGGCAGACCACCGATCTGCCGCTCTGCTGGATCATCGGTGGGTGCCAGTGGACATCAACTCCATGGTAGCCGGCGTTGGGCTCCCACTGTGTGTGATGGCATTCGTGCCCCCTACCCGGAGCGCCGGATCATATTTATATATATATATATATATATATATATATATATATATATATATATATATATATATATATATATACCGTCCTGTAGCAGTAAAATTGCTATGGGGCAGACTTGAACTGGTTGAAATCTGTTTTTTTTTTGCTCAACCAGTGGGTTGAATAAAAAAAATGGACTAAATTCCCTCATTAACACATTCGAGGTGGATGGGGAAATCCTCCCTGCTGTGTCTTTGTTTTCTGACAGCAGGGAGACTTCCTATAGGCTGCAGCGCTGATCAAGCAGCTAAAATTCGACAGGGTGGTTGTACAGTGGCCATACATAGATTGAAATTCAACTAGTCCATGCTGATCCAACCAAATTGTGATCCATGTATGGCCAGATTTTATGCACCATGCCGAACTGGGGCCGTAGAGTGTGCAGACCCAGCGTATAGACATTACTGGGATCTGCGGCTACCACATACAGCCAACCATTGGGATGGATTGGAATAGGCAGCATACGCAGTTGTGCAGCAGGGGTTGTCTAAAGCCCCTCTATGTTCACTTACGTACGCTCTGAACGCGCACTGCGCATCTGAAGTTCAGCTTTGTAAAACAAAGATTTTATATAAATAACAAAAAACAGATACAGTATAAAGAGGCGAATATCCTAAATGAGTTGAGAATCTTCACACAACAAAATGCATGAAAATTCACTTTCAGTTAACAAACAGCATCGTGCAGGCCAATGAACACACCAGACAGGTCAGGGATAAAGTTGAGGAGAAGTTTAAAGCAGGGTTAGGTTATAAAAAAATATCCCAAGCTTTGAACATCTCATCGAGTACTATTCAATCCAAAAAAAAAAATGGAAAGAGTATGGCACAACTATAAACCTACCAAGACATGGCCGTCCACCTAAACTGACAGGCCGGGCAAGGAGAGCATTAATCAGAGAAGCAGCCAAGAGGCCCATGGTAACTCTGGAGGAGCTGCAGAGATCCACAGATCAGGTGGGAGAATCTGTCCACAGGACAACTATTAGTTATGCACTCCACAAATCTGGACTTTATGGAAGAGTGGCAAGATGAAAGCCATTGTTGAAAGAAAGCCATAAGAAGTCCCGCTTGCAGTTTGTGAAAAGCCATGTGGGGGACACAGAAAATATGTGAAAGAAGGTGCTCTGGTCAGATGAGAACCAAATTGAACTTTTTGACCTAAAAGCAAATCAATGTGTGGCAGAAAACTAACACTGCAAACCATTCCCACCGTGAAAAATGGTGGTAGCAGCACCATGTTGTGAGGAGGCTTTTCTCCAGCAGGGACAGGGAAGCTGCTCAGAGTTGTTGAGAAGATGGATGCAGCAAAATACAGGGCAATCTTATGCCGCGTACACACGGTCGGACTTTTCAGCTACAAAAGTCCAACGGACGCTGACGGACTAAAGCTGGCTGGTAATCCGATCGTGTGTGGGCTTCTCCGGACTTTCAACGTACTTTTTTAGACTCAAATCCGACGTACTTTAGATTTGAAACATGCTTCAAATCTTTACGTCGTAACTACGACGGACCCCGAAATCCGCTCGTCTGTGTGCTAGTCCGACGGACAAAAACCCACGCTAGGGCAGCTATTGGCTACTGGCTATGAACTTCCTTATTTTAGTCCGGTGTACGTCATCACGTACGAATCCGTCGGACTTTTGTGTGGTCGTGTGTAGGCAAGTCCGTTCGTTAGAAAGTCTGCTGCAAGTCCGCCGAAAGTCCGCCGGAAGTCTGTCGGACAGGCTGTCGGACTTTTGTAGACGAAAAGTCCGACCGTGTGTACGCCCCATTAGAAGAAAATCTATTAGAGCCTGCAAATGACTTGAGACTGGGGCGAAGGGCAAAGCCTTCCAGCAGGACAACAACCCTAAACATACAGCCAGAGCTGAAAATCTGTGGCAAGAATTGCTGTTCACAAGCACTCACCATCCAATCTCACAGAGCTTGATCTATTTTGCAAGAAAGACTGGGCAAAAATGTCATTCTCTAGATGTGCAAAGCTTCTAGAGACCCCCAAAAAAAGACTTGCAGCTGTAGTTGCAGTGAAAGATGGATGGTTCTAACTCAGGGGGCTGAATACAAATACACGCCACACTTTTCAGATATTTATTTGTAAAAAAAATTGAAAACCATTTATCATTTTCCTTCCACTTCACAATTATATGCCACTTTGTGTTGGTCTATCACATAAAATCCCAATAAAATACATTTACGTTTTTGGTTGTAACATGACAAAATGTGGAAATTTTCAAGGGGTATGAATATTTTTACAAGGCACTGTACCTGCTCTGTGCAAATGAATTGCACAGAGCAGCCGCTAACCTCTTCTTTTCCGGTCCCCTGCCAGTGCTTCTAGCCCCTCCTCCATGTCCAGTGCCCCCATTAGAAGCCGCTTCCCATAGGGGCACTGGCGCATGCTGGCTCTCAAGCTCCGCTCCACCGTCCATTGACACAGAGAGCAGGAGTGCCCCCCCTCATCACTGGTTTTGATTTACAGCCCTAGCAAAGCCCGCAGGACCCGGAAGTGAGGGGAGAGAAGAGCTGCAGATGTGCTCAGTGCAGGGCTCAGGTAAGTAAAAAGGGGGGGAGGGGGGATGCTGATGCCTAAACATTTTTTACCTTAAAAAGAAGCTCCAGGCTCCTTAAAAAAAAAAAAAGAAAAAAGTCAGCAGCTACAAATACTGTAGCTGGTAACTTTTAATATTGTCCACAAATCCAACTGTCTTCACCTGAGCCGATTTTTCAATCTGCTCTTGGGTACTGTGGCTGCCATCTCAACTAAGGGCAAATGGCAGTGAAGCCACGATGCACTGGGCTTTGTAAATGGAAGGAGGAGAGGGGCCGAACTTCTGTCTGAGTTTGCGTCAGCGATATCAGCCGGAAGTGGGAGCACCCCTCCCCTGAAAGGTGCCAAATGTGGCAGCGGATGGCAGGGGGGAGGCAAAAAAGCAGAGCTTTCCCTTTTGGGTGGCGCTCTGCTTTAATGCTAGGAATGGTGGTAATTCCGAGTGTGGCTCGGGGTTAAATTTCAGTACCATTAGCGGTAGCCCCGAGCCACACTCGGGATTGCATTGCAGAATCCTGGTACAGCGTACTTACCTTGTCCCATGGATCCTGTGATGTCCCCCCCGCTGTGTCCCCCCTGCCAGGTCCTCCGCCCGATGCTCTGTGTCCTGGGCTCTATTCCCTGTGAGTGCCGCGGCGCATAGGGGCAGAGTCCGGCGGCAAATTCAAAAAGCACATAATTCATAAAACATACAGTACACTGTAATCTTACAGATTACACTACTGTATCAAATCATTTCACGGCCCTTTTGTCCCCAGTGCTTTGTCCAATGTCCTGCATGCAGTTTTATATGTTATATACTGTTTTTTCTGCCTGGAAACTGGAGATTGTCCATAGCAACCAAAAAGTGTACCTTTACATCAAAAGTGGTTTTAGATCAGCTAGAAAACAGCGATAGTGAATTAGAACACTTGCAGAATTGAGCGATAGGGAATCCTGGGGAAATTCATTTTATTATTATTATATTATTATTTTTTATAATTATTTATAGTTATTTATTATATTATAATTTATAATATTATTATAATATTAATATTATATTATAATTTATGATTTTGTGTTTCAAACTTTATCATACCCGGGATATCTACTAGACTCTTGGTGGACAGATTTAAACTTGTTATTACTAAGAATTACAGGCCTACAATATAAAATGCCAAATTTCCATGCAAAACAATGTACCGCTTTGAGATTAAAAAATCGGACATAATCATACCGCCAGGGTGGTTAAGCAGATTACAGGTTCACTTTAATATTTTATATTCACTTTAATACTTTTATTTTTTCCCGTCAGAGTAATTGGTAAATAGTAGTAAGATGACCAGACTTATTTCTGCAAAAAATAACTAGAAAATTGCAACAGGAAATGCCATTTAGATCAATAAAAAAAAAAAAGAATATATTTAGAGGATTATATATCGGTGTGAACCAGCGATTACTTCCCCTATTTTCTGATTCTCAGAAAGACTGCTAGTACAAATGTGTGCCAGGCTATAAAATAGACTACCAGCTTTATCTGGAATAATCAGCTGCCCTCCCTCCCTTCTCTCCTCCACATACGTAATATAGTTAGGTAGTTTCTACGCAGCACTAAGCACCTATGTATACAGGGAGGATCATCAAAGTTAAGCAGTGATGAAATGATTAATCCAATTAATCATAGAGCGTGTGTGCTGATGAAACTGAACGTATTGGCTATGCGTCATTAACTTGTAAATGTTATGACATGGTATTGTCTAACGTCTCCCGCTCTCTACTTGTTGATCCCGAAAAGCAAGTTCATGCAACAAGTATTACAGAGGCAACTGCCTCATTGTTCACTGCAAAGACAGCAAGTAAATACGAATTTATAAAATAATAAAAATCAACGAACGTTCTCCTCCAATGTGTTCCACTTCTCCAACAGGAAAATTCACTAAAGCGGTATTAAACCCCAAACCCAAAATGTAATATATTGCAGCTTACCAATTCTTAGATGTGGTGGCTGCATTAGTTTTTCTTTTTTTTTTTTAGGCCTTTTCCCTCTGTTTTCACCTGGTGATCCAACCAGTATCCCTGTATTAGAGTGTCCCCACTCTGGATGAAAGAGCAACAGACACACCTTTGAACAGCAGCATTGCCAATCTGGGGGAAGAGGAGTGTTAGATGTACTAGTAGATTTAGATACACTAACAAACTGAAGCCTAATTCCAGCTCACACAGTTACAGTAACAGTTATTTTCATTTTGGGATAAATGTTTTAAATTAAAGTGGAGTTCCACCCACTTTTACAACTCTTCAGCATCCCTCACTAAACTGTGCACTGTAAACGAATTGGATATATTTTTATTTTTTTTCTCAGCACCTACTGTATATCTGCTGTATTCATTTTTCACTTCCTCCTCCCTGGCCGTGGCCCATCATTTCCTGTTTGCAATGCCTTCTGGAAAGGGGCGGCAACTTCCTCTGACACTGCCGTTGCTATGGAAACCTGACCTGAAACCTATTACACTGCTTGCGCTGCACTGAGCATGTGTGAGATCTGCAAGGAGATCCAGGAAGAAACACAGTCTGGCTTCAGATGCCCACACTTAAGATGGCCACGGCCTGCTGTAAATTTATAAAATAACAAACTACTGCTATAAACTAACAAAACAGACCTTAGTTTACAGACTAACTTTACTAGAATACATTAAGCTTGTGTATTATAGGGGTATTTTTATTTAAAAAGTATAATTTCGGCCAGAACATCACTTTAATAAAAAAAAAAGCTGACCGTTGTAAGCACCATTGTCAGTGTTAAATGGTGTGTCTCCGACAGCTACATCTGCAGAACAGCTTAGGCCTCATGTACACTGCTTCTGGTAAACGGACGTTTAGGAGCAGTTGGGTGTTTTTTATGCTGCCCCTGAACTCTCCTCTACGTTATGTTATCAGTACATGTACACTGGTTCGTTTATAGTCGTTTCTAGGCAGTTGAGTTTAGAAGCATTTTTTGGAAAGCAAAAAAATGCGTTCAGGACGCGTTTAGCCACGTTTCGTTTACAGGCATTTAAAGAAAACGAAACACTTCTAAACGCCAACGCAGTTAAACGCTGCTAAACGCGGCAAAACTGACGTTTTTAAACGTCGGTTACTATCTGTCAAATTAAATCTTTCAGAAGAGGTTGTAAAACATCCTGTGTACATTAAAGCGGAGGTTCACACAAAAATGGAACTTCTGCTTTTCCGAACCCTCCCCCCCTCCGGTGTCACATTTGCCACCTTTCAGGGTAGAGGGGGGTGCAGATACCATTTCTGGGCATAGACTCCTGCCTCTTCCTACCCCCCCCCCCCACTATCTGCTGGGAAACACACGGATCCCAGAGGCAGCAGGGACCATCTGGATTGCGCAGTGTGAATTGCACGTGCGCAAGGCTTCACTTCCTGATTCCCTTACTGAAGATGGCGGTGGCAGCATCCGAGGACCGAGGGACGTTTCGGCCTCGGGTGCCGACATCGCGGGCGCCCTGGACAGGTAAGTGTCCTTATTTTAAAAGTCAGCAGCTGCAGTATTTGTAGTTGCTGACATTAAAAAAAAAAATTTGCAGGACTTCCGCTTTAAGCCTTATTCTGTTGAAAAACAACAGACTTACTGGCTGCATCACCCCATAAAAATAAAAGAAAGAAAGTCTTAAAAATGAAATCTAAATCATCCAACTCATCTAAAATTTGGTAAGTTGCAATACAATAAAAGTTTGCTTTTGGGTTTAATGCCACCTTAAGTATTAAAGTAGAACTTCAGCCAACTACCCTTTATGTCAGGTATGCAGCAAATAAAGTCTTTCTCTGCAGAAAAAAAAGATATTCCCTTACAGTAGGGCTGCCCCTACACTTCAAGGGTTAATTGCTTTACATCTAGGATATCGGCAAAAGCATTTTTACTTATGATCTCTGGCTGATCTCTGGCAGCCAGGCGCCCCCCAATGCACTGGCGGTGGACTGTTCCTCAGCATCCTCATGTCCAATGTAGGGCTATTACTGTGCATCATACTAACAACGTCAAGAGCGCGGAGGGGAGACCGGTCTAGGAGCATAGAGGGAGTCTCGGATCGGGTAAGTAAACAGTTTTTTTCCATAAATAAGCATTTAACCCTTGTAGTGTGGGGGCAGCTTATGTGATGATTTTTGTTTTCCCCTGGAGTTCAGCATTAAAGTGGAGTTTTGATATGTTAGTGTGCCAAAGCAGTAACTTAACTTATTTATTAAATTCCTTATGAAAAATAGCAGTGCACTTCCTGGTAATGTGATTGAGCCTAGGCACTCCATGTGCCTACAGCCACATACTGTAGCTGTATACCTGCAGTGTGACATACAAGGTATTACTGCTTCTGACTACATGGGGTTGACTTACTAAAGGCACTTTGCAATAGTAGCTGCTCCAGACCTTAGAAAAAAAAGCAAAAGCTCTGCTGACCTCCATCATCTAACCACGTGCAAGCAAAAAATCATTTTTATTTTATTTTTTTCCTTGCACATGATTGGGTGCTTTTAGCAAAGTAAATCTTTACCTCATTCACTAAGCTTTGGAGCAACTGCACTTTGCAAAGTGCACAGTCTATTTGTCTTTAGTAAATCAACCCCTAGGGGGTTATTTGCGAAAGCACTTTGCACTACAAGTGCCCTGCAAGGGCACTTGAAAGTGCACTGAAAGTGCACTTGGAAGTGCAGTCGCTGTAGATCTGAGGGGGACATGCAAATAAAAAACAGCATTTTAGCTTGCACATGATTGGATGATAAAATCAGCAGAGCTTCCCCTCATTTCGGAATTTCCCCCAAGATCTACAGCGACTGCACTTCCAAGTGCACTTGTAGTGCAAAGTGGATTTGTCTTTAGTAAATAAACCCCCTAGTCTTACATAGTTGCCAACAGTCCCGATTTTCCCGGGACAATCCTGATTTTGGGACCCTCGTCCCGGATGGCGGCTGTCCCGAATCGGGATTTTCCATAAGGAAAATCGGGAATGTTTTTATTTTTGTGTTGGAGCAGCTGGCTCCAGCAAAATGGCGGCCAGCGCCGCCGCTCGATCTTCCCCCTAGTGACTGTGTGTGGTGTAGTGGAGAGAGGAAGGGGGCTCGATCCGTGAAGCCAATGAAGCGGCTGCACGGCCCCTCCCCTCTCCACTGAAGGAGAAGACAATGGCGACGGCGACGTGTTTTGCCGAAACTAAGTTCCCCTGCCCCGTACTGCGCAAGCGCTATGCCTGCGCAGTACAGGGGGTCCATACTTGCCGAGGGGAACTTTCTCGGCAGGCAGAACACTGGCCGGCCGCACCTGCACTGAGCGGGGGGTGAGCGGGGGGTGAGGGGGGGCTGCACTAATAGAGGGGGGGCTGCACCTAGGTGGGGGTCTGCACTAATAGAGGGGGGGCTGCATTGAGGGGGGGGTCTGCACTTATAGAGGGGGGCTGCACTAATAGAGGGGGGGGTCTGCACTAATAGAGGGGGGCTGCACTGAGGGGGCTGCACTAATAGAGGGGGGGGCTGCACTAATAGAGGGGGGGGCTGCACTAATAGAGGGGGGGCTGCACTAATAGAGGTGGGGTCTGCACTGATGGAGGGGGTCTGCACTGATGGAGGGGGTCTGCACTGAGGGGGTCTGCACTGATGGAGGGGGTCTGCACTGATGGAGGGGATCTGCACTGATGGAGGGGGTCTGCACTGATGGAGGGGGTCTGCACTGAGGGGGTCTGCACTGATGGAGGGGGTCTGCACTGAGGGGGTCTATACAGACTCTGCCGGGGGCACCTGATGCAAGGACAGACTCTGCCGGGGGCACCTGATGCAAGGACAGACTCTGCCGGGGGCACCTGATGCAAGGACAGACTCTGCCGGTGGCACCTGATGCAAGGACAGACTCTGCTGGTGGCAGGCGACGTGGCTAGTGACATGCTCAGGGATCCCACTGATTCGGCTTTATGGTGAGTTGAATGATTTAATTTTATATTACAATGTAATAATAGAAATAATGCGCTTCAATCATCCTGACACCATAACAACCATGGTGCCGGGATGATTGAAGCGTTAACACCTGGTGTTTGGAATATCTTTATCTGCTGATTGTTAAACTTTCTAGAATACACATATTTCTATTGTGTAGGATCTGGGGCTGCTGTCCCGTCATTCCCCTCTCCCCCTTTCCGTCTCCCCCTTTCCCTCTCCATCCCTCATTCATCTCCAACTCTAACCACACCCTCTTGAGCCAGGCCCATTTAAGCCACACCCACTTTTACACGCACGCCATGCCCATTTTCGCACTCGTCATTTTGCTAGGCCACGCCTACAAACGAATGCCCCACCCCCTAATTATTGTATGTCTCCACCTACAGCCAAAAAAGTGTCCCACATATTTTATTTGCAATGTTGGCAACTATGGTCTTAGATTTGATTTCACTACTAAGCGGCTCACCATTCATTCTGGAGGCACTGTCATGAGGAAGCAAAGCGCATGTGATATCATAGGCTGAAAAGGGACTACAGACACATGGGGAGATTTACTAAAACTGGAGCACTCAGAATCTGGTGCATGGCAGCCAATCATCTTCTAACCTTAGCTTGTTCAATTAAGCTTTGGCAATAAAACCTGCAAGCTGATTGGTTTCTATGCAGACATGAGCCTAATTTTGCACTCTCCAGCTTTAGTAAATGAACTCCATAGTGTCGTCCTGTAAAACCCAATGAAAAGAGGGAAGGGCGTAAAGTGACTACACTACCATGAATATCCATTAGTGGTGAGCATGATCATATCTGAGCCAGAAGCTCTGCAGCATAGAAGTGACTGGCAGAATCACAGGTATTTATTCAGCAGTAAGATCTACAAACAATTAAAAAACGGCAAAATATTAAATAGTATGTAACAAGGAACCCACATTAGCAGTTTTTACTTTGCGTTAACATACACTTAAAGTGGTGTTCCGGCTGAAATTATACTTTTTAAATAAAAATATCCCTATAATACACAAGCTTAATGTATTCTAGTAAAGTTAGTCTGTAAACTAAGGTCTGTTTTGTTAGTTTATAGCAGTAGTTTGTTATTTTATAAATTTACAGCAGGCCGTGGCCATCTTAAGTGTGGGCATCTGAAGCCAGACTGTATTTCTTCCTGGATCTCATCCTTCCCTTTGCATTGCAAACAGGAAATGATGCGATGGGCCACGGCCAGGGAGGAGGAAGTGAAAAATGAATACAGCAGATATACAGTAGGTGCTGAGAAAAAAAATAAAAATATATCCAATTCGTTTACAGTGCACAGTTTAGTGAGGGATGCTGAAGAGTTGTAAAAGTGGGTGGAACTCCACTTTAAACTTAATTCAAAATCAGGAAAACAGAACAATTTTATGGTGAAATTTCAATCTAACTAAAAATAAAAATGAATGCAAGAGTGGCACCTTTCCCCATTAAAGAGCACTTTATTTTTACAGCTGCACTTCTCAACTGACTTAAAAATGAATAGTGTAAAAATTTAAATGTGTTGGCAAGCATGAGAATAGGAAATGATCCAAGCAGGCTTCAATGCATTTCACAGTGCTACTTATCTATCATGTATTCAGACAATTGAAGTCGAAGGACAGAGGGTTTAGGTAGCTTTCAGACAGACACAGAGGGCTAAAAATCTGAAGTAGGCTTTTACACAAACTGACCCATGCAGACAAGGGGCCCTGGTAATTTAAAATACACTGTGGCATTTGTAAAAATATTGTTTAACATAAATGTCATGCCCTTGGGGCTTTTCTGTCAACCATGAAGTCTGGCCGAAATACTCCCAAAGTTTACATTTCTACATCCTGACATATTTCCAGGACATGGCAGCTGTAGGCCGCTCACCCCCAGTATCACAGGACTGGGCACACTTTCTGATTCAAAAGCTGAGAATGTGCAGTTTGCACTCTCTCCCATGGCTGAAAGACTCTCCAGTCACAAATCACCACTAACAATCTCACACTATTGTAGCTCCTTTCCATCACATACTCTGCCACAACAAAATGGCCACTGAGCCTCCTTCTTCGAGAACAACTAAAGAGATTATAACTTTAGTTGTCCTCAGAGAAGTAGGCTTGGCTGCCATTTTGTTGTAGCCCATGCATGTTGTGGAAAAAAGCCTAGGAATGTAAACACTGAGAGTATTTTGGCCAGGCCTACTGAAGACAGAAAAGAAAAAGCCCACATGTATGGCATTAGCATTAAACAAAACTTTTATAAACTGCACAGTGTATTTTAAACTACTAGGGCTCCTTGTCTGCATGGGTCAGCCTATGAAAAATGTGAACTTAGCCTTTAAAATTGAAGTTTAGGTATGGCAGTTCTGGAAACCAAGGGTTAATAAGCTACTATGTCATTGAGGATATATTATTGGTAGGCTGGACCCAGTTGATGTACTGAGGCATAGAGTTTGGATTGTCGGATTCACATGTTACTGTTGCTACAGACTTATGTCCTGTACACACGGTCGGATTTTCCGATGGAAAATGTCCGATCGGAGCGTGTTGTCGGAAATTCCGACCGTGTGTGGGCTCCATCGGACATTTTCCATCGGATTTTCCGACACACAAAGTTGGAGAGCAGGAGATAAAATTTTCCGACAACAAAATCCGTTGTCGGAAATTCCTATCGTGTGTACACAAATCCGACGGACAAAGTGCCACGCATGCTCAGAATAAATAAAGAGATGAAAGCTATTGGCCACTGCCCCGTTTATAGTCCTGACGTACGTGTTTTACGTCACCGCGTTCAGAACGATCGGATTTTCCGACAACTTTGTGTGACCGTGTGTGTATGCAAGACAAGTTTGAGCCAACATCCGTCGGAAAAAATCCTAGGATTTTGTTGTCGGAATGTCCGAACAAAGTCCGACCGTGTGTATGGGGCATTAGGCATATTTGCCTGGTGCTGCTTTGGTGCACGCCACTTTACTCTTAGTTAATACTCCGCCACATAAGTCTAGGGTCCAGTACCTGCTTTATTGCCACAATTACCAGCAACAAGTGCACAGTAGGTAGCTCCTGCACAAGAGGCATAGAATCAAACAGAATACACACATGTGCACATACTCTATCAGGCTTTAAGATCATCACCTGTCATCTGTCAAATTGACTTTTACAGAGACTGTCTTCCTATCCTTATTACTATGGACTATAGCAATGTCCTCTCCATTAGCGGGTCTTTTATGGTTCCAGCCATCCATCTGAGGGGGGAACTAGGGTTCTAGGAGGCATAGTTAGGGGCAAGTGGGGTTCACGATATATTGGAGTGGGGTGGCGGTCGGCTGGGGGTGTGTGGTAGCGTAGTGGAGAGGACTTCCCATGGTGGGTTGCGGGCATACACCGATATGTTTTTTTTTTTTATGTAAATGTATTCAAAATAACAATGCAGTAGTCAAATAAGCATGCAACTGACTGATAAACATCACAGTACAAGAACAGTGAGGGTCTGCATCAGAATGTCTAATAGGGGGAGCGGAAAAAATAAATAAAAGTAAATGGGAAACAAAGACAGAAAGGAAGAGAAGGGGGGGGGGGGTGAGCCCAAGTCGAGTTTACATCCTCAGAGCTGTCAAGGAGCTTTGATAGTACAACAGGCATACTTACAACAAGACAAGCATAGTTAAAACTGTTAGAATTCTTAGAAAAGTTAGGAATGGGATCAATGACATGACACTTATGTCCTCCCAAGAGATTTCCTTATTGCTGTATCTCCAAAGGCAGGTTTTTAGCATGTAGTAGGTGATGGCTAGGTAGACCTCATGTTTGAAATTCAAAGGGGATGTATGTGAATACTGGCATCAAGATTGCATGGACATAAATGTGGCCTTAGAACTGGAAGAATACCATGTCATCTGTGGTTGACTTTATTGAGTGGCAAGTCTGTAAGACCCTGTCAGTCTGCCGTTGGAAGTGCATTATCTACAGTATAAATGGAGCCCACTTATGTTGGAATCAAAGATACTTTTGGTGGCTGGAGGGGACAAAGTCCAATCTCTCTAACTTGAGGAGATTCAGTAGGTCGGCTTTTAAGTCTTTGATGGTAGGAGGAAGGGGGATTTCCATTTTTTGAGGTGGTTTGCTTGGATGCACCTCCCCAGAATAGGATCTGGCACTTGCTGGAGAATTACCACTCCCAGCATTTTAATTTGGTGGATTTTTTTATGCCGTACTACAGCTGCCTACAAGTGGCTCTGCAAAGCACCCAGAAGCAAGTGGAGATCACTAAAGTATCACCAATTTTAGTGATTTCCATCTTTCACAGGGATCCCACAGGCATGGCACATACATAATTACACTGGTCAAAGCTAGACTAATGTAACTAACTATGGAAAAATTCCATGCTGACCTGGTGAACCCTACATCAGCATGGCTGACAATAAAAACATCTTCTGAAGTCATACATACAATGATTGTAGGATAATTTGGTTCTTCTGTAGCATAATCAAATCATGATGTACAGCACAGCTTTTCGACAAATACGCACTCCTAATCATCACATTTCACACAACAAAACTACTACAGATTAGCACATGGCCTATAATAAAAAAAGAACTACAGAATACAACAAAGTGAAAGAAATAGCATTGTAAAACAGGTTTTTTACCTTAATATAGTTTTACATATTTTAACATACAGAGAATTGTTGATGCAGTTTTGGAAATCATTCAGCATAGCAAACTGTAGAATTACTATCCTTTGTTCAGTCATATCACCGAACAGAGGATAGTAATTCTACAGTTTGCTGGGCTGAATGATTTTCTAATGTTTTGTTGTGTTTTGCCAAGGAAGAGGAGCCATTTAAAGTCATTGCTGCGTTTGTAATTAAGTGCAGATTGAATGATGTCCCGTTAAAGCATGTCTGTCATCAGATGTTTTCTCTCTAATGGTATATTAACCCTACTCAGGATTCATGACTGTCCGAAAAATGTCTACACATAATTAAATCTGTTCTTTAATAGGTGGCACTTCTTGTCTAATACAGTAGACCATTGCACATAGGCTAGCCACACATTCACAGAAATGAGAAAAAGTTTGCTCATTTTGGTGTTTGTATAGTCATTTTGCTGTTTGTCTGTTTTTGGTATAGTCAACACAAGAACTTAAGCTAGAAAACTAACTTGTCCTGATCCATATTTGGCTGGCCTTAAAATCTGCAGAAAAAACTTTAAGCAGGCTGGCTGTTCTATGCAGAAGAGACATGCAATTACCTTCTACAATAAAATATACCTACCTGCCTGCTCATAGACTTCATTAGAATATATACTTACAGTAGCTGTGCATGCACAGCTCAGTTTATATTCCAGTGTAGATCCTGTGTCAGGATGAATAAACTCCTGCACATGCGTAGGAGTGATGTCATCCTGTGTTGGCCGATGAAGACCACATCCTGGCACCTGGAAGAAGCTGTGTAGAAGATCCTGGTGCTGGCGAGGGACCTAGCACCATTGAAGGAGAGGCAAGCATTGTGGACTTTTGGTCCACTTTAATAGTAAAAATGACAGAGTCTCTTAAATGTCCACCCCTTGACCCACATATACTCACCTACCCCACACTCCTTCTTCCCTCTGTTTTTCCAATAAAGCCAGGAGCTTAACCTTCTGTAAAATTTGTGTTGGATAGTGTTGGAGCTCACACAGGTTTCAAAAACTTCCTAATTCTCCTCAGATGATAATCAGGCCTGGTGATTGGCCTTTTAGACCCAAATACTGCATTCTCGAAGCAAGTCACATGATCCCTTATAGTACCTGGAAGCACCAAGCTTACACAAAAGCTCTGTTGGAGCAGCAGAATGATGATGGATTGCAGGGATATAACTGGGTCAGAGGTGGACTTTCTGAAGACTCAATTACCTTTTCTACTCAGAATCACTTTAAAGGCTAAGTTCACCTTTTTGACCATCGCTCATACACCCACATTTAAGATGTAACATGAAATATGTTGGCATTTTCAAAATCCAGGCTGATCCCTTATCTAAATCGTCTAGCATCTTCACCCGCACAGCCATGTCATTGAGGTGTGGGATTGCTACATGGGAATTACTATATGTCCCATCTGCCACCACGGCATGCTTCAATGCAAAAAAGTAGTAAATGCACAGTGATCATAAGATGAACGTTGCTGCATATATTACTTGTAAAACATGGACTAAGCCTTTAATTATTTTTATTCCAATAATCAAATATTAGTTATTTGAAACAATACCTCACATACGATTATATGACTATATAATAAAAAATTTGATGGTCATCTACATATTGAAAATGGAGGTGGATTTTGGATATTGTCTGTTAGTGTTATGAGTCCATCTGAGGTTCAGCATTGAAAAGTAAGGAGGGGTTGGGGAGATACCTAACAATCTAGGACAATCCCCTGCGTCTTGTTGAAATTGATTTTATTTTATGCTCATACATGGACAGTTTTCAGCTGGTGTTATAAAGGTTTGCATGTTGTTTATTAAACCTTGTATATGTAACAATTGACTAGGGTTCAGTGTCCAGACTGGCAGTCGGGCAATGGTGATATTTGTCAGGAGTGCTGACCTGTCCAACAATATTTAGAAATATTTTTATTTACATATACTATGCACTTTCTGCCCTCAAAATTACACCAAGGTATAGTAGTGCCAATGGATTATTCAACAGTAGTCCACCAGACTTGGTCATGTTTAGTCACACCAATAAATATATCGTAGATGGCTTATCCCATTGCTTGAGGATGTAGGTGTTTAGTAAAAATAAAACAAACTTTGAAATGTAAGTGCTTGGAAAAATCACATGACAAATAAATGTCTGAATCAGAAGAGTGGTTCTGAAATCGTTTGGAAAGCAAGCAGAAATCAGAACTTTGATTACATGAATAAAAGATTTAAAATGTACTGCCAAGATTAGTTGAAAAAGTATCCAATGTGTCAAAAAAATATAAAAAAACAGGAAGGCTTTTTCAGAAAAAGCACCAAACCTAAACAAACTCTACCTTTGATTCTGACATAACAATTGCCCAATCAAGCTGTTTCATTATTTTCTTCCCGATGTGGCACCAGATGTTTCTTCTTGTAGATCTCTACCAAGCTCCATTGACATAAACATGAACACATCACCAAACCAAGCATTTATGTTTATAGAAGTGAGAGATGTGTCTAAAAGATGCCCAAAGTAGCTAGGAAATGGCTGAATGTCCAACCACCCTCTCAGGTCTATGGATGCCTTTACCCAAAGCTCAAATGAAGAAGACTGATCATATGCCCCGGTAAAAAGTACACTTTAAATTGTTATCATGAACAAACTGTACTTTACAATTCACCACGCTCTGTACAGTACATTTTTCCCACCAAGTATTTGGACAGTGGTTTTCTTTTTAATCTCTTGTATATAACATATGATTGCCTATCATGACCTTATCTGAAATATTTACAGAACAATCTGCTTTTATCTCACAGAAACTGTACAAAATAAATGCCATTTCCAGCCTTGGAAATACAGTTTTCACAATGCCTTTCTAGCTCAAAATACCAAGGATTAATATTGGAACTTTGATATATTACATTTAGTTTAAACGAATAATTATCAAATGTACCTCTGTAACCATGCTGTCTACCGTGTTTTTCATAAATGCATAAAGTGAAACTTGAACGTGGCTTAAATGATTCCAGCAGAATAATATGATGATCTAAGTTATTTTCAGGTAATTTGTGAAATCCTTGGGTGATTCCAAGGTTCAATCTTCAAGACAAATTCTTGCCATAGTTTTAGGCATTACAAAGCTATATGATTAGGTTCACTCCTCCTCAAACTGTCATTTGAACACAAAAAGTAAATCTTAACTCATTTTTAAGTTTTAAGATAATTTAAAGCAGACCTTCACTCACAATTACAATTTCTTTTTGGGTAGCAATTATTTTTTTTTTAGCAAGTACTTGTTTCCACTTCCTCATTCCTAATACCTAGGTGAGGATGAAGTAGCCCTTGGACTGGTAAGTTTGTGTTTTCTACAAGTCAAGTAAAACTTGTAGCTGCCAACTTCTACTTTTTAAAACATTTGTGAAGTTCTTCTTTAAAGTTGGTAGTCCTGCTTTTCTGCCTCTTCCTCCCTCCTCTGCCACTTTTGGACATATTTATTTTGTTAAGGGGAGTGGGTAGCTGGATTTCCCTCTTTGCTTACTAGTACTGAGATATCTATAGTCTGCTTAATTCTATCCTTATCCATTAGAGGCTGTTTGTCATCCCCTGTATCCGCCGCGGGGGGACATTTACTGGGTCCTGTATACCCATGGAAACCGCCTGACTGGGTGAGCTTGTCCTTATTTTCACTTCATTTGTATGATGCACTTGATAATCGTTGTAAACAATGCTGCTGTAATGATTAAATGTATTTAAATGTATATGCTAAAACCATGTTACATCATGTTTTAGATATGCTTCTCCTGAGGAAGCGGTGTTTAACCGCGAAACTGGTCGAGATTTAAAGCTCTACACACACTTCTCATCCAAACCTTGCGGAATCCACTGTTTGATTGTGTGGTATTTCCCTTTTATGATGATGTTGTTTGTAATTACAATTGTATTGAAATTTTATAAAGTTTTTAATTTATCTTTATATCAATCACTACACACCAGTAATCGAGTACCGGAATAGTCCCACTTCCTTGTCCTTTTCTGGGGGGGTCAGGACGGGAGTCAACAGTAGCAGCAACTGCGACTGCGTCTTTACCCTCTTATTTTCTTTGAATATAAAACTTGTAGCTGCCAACTTCTACTTTTTAAAACATTTGTGAAGTTCTTCTTTAAAGTGGGTAGTCCTGCTTTTCTGCCTCTTCCTCCCTCCTCTGCCACTTTTGGAGATATTTATTTTGTTAAGAGTAGTGGGTAGCTGGATTTCCCTCTTTGCCCAAAGCCTTCTGTTCCAGAAGGCTGTGGGACCATTCACAAAGTGCAGCATGGCTCGCGCATGCGCTATGGGAAGCCGCAAGGAGTCATAGCTGCTTCCCTTAGTAAACATGCTGATGCAAAAATAACCCAGCAGAGGTTATAACTCTTCCTTACTCTATCCAAAACTATATTTAAAAAGTTTTGGCTATAGATAAACTTTTGGTTAAAACTTTTTACTAACTGACTAATGAAATTGACTAATCACTGATGGAACCATGTATTAACCAGTTCAGCCCGGAAGGATTTACCCCCTGACCGGGCCATTTTTTGCGATACGTCACTGCGTCACTTTAACTGACAATTGTGCGGTCATGCGACGCTGTACCCAAATAAAATGTATGTCCTTTTTTTCCCCACAAATAGAGCTTTCTTTTGGTGGTATTTGATCACCTCTGCAGTTTTTTATTTTTTGAGCTATAAACAAAAAAAGACCGTCAATTTTGAAAAAAAAACACAATGGGGGTTATTTACGAAAGGCAAATCCACTTTGCACTACAAGTACAAACTACAAGTGCAACGTGCACTTGAAATTGCACTGTAAGTGCACTAGAAAGTGCAGTCGCTGTAAATCTGAGGGGTTGATCTGAAATGAGGGGAAGCTCTGCTGATTTTATCATCCAATTATGTGCAAGCTAAAATGCTGTTTTTTATTATCTTTGCATGTCCCCCTCGGATCTACAGCGACTGCACTTCCAAGTGCACTTTCAGTGCAATTTCAAGTAGACTTTGCACTTGTAGTGCAAAGTGGATTTGCCTTTCGTAAATAACCCCCAATATTTTTTACTTTTTGCTATAATAAATATCCCAATTTAAAAAAACAAAACAAAAACAAATTTCTTCCTTGATTTAGGCAAATATGTAATCTTCTACATATTTTTGGGGAAAAAATGGCAATAAGCCTATATTGATTGGTTTGCGCAAAAGTTATAGTGTCTACAAAATAGGGGATAGATTTATGGCATTTGTATTATTTGTTTTTTTACTAGTAATGGCGCGATCTGCGATTTATATTGGGATTGCAACCTTGCGGCGGACACTTTTGACACTTTTGACATTTTTTTGGGGCCATTGACATTTATACAGCAATCAGAGCTAAAAATAGCCGCTGATTACTGTATAAATGTCACTGGCAGGGAAGGGGTTAACACTAGGGGGCGATAAAGGGGTTAAATGTGTTCCCTCAGTGTGTTCTAACTGTAGGGGGGATGGGACTGCCTGGGGGAGGAGACCGATTGTTGTTCATATATACTAAGAAAACACAATCTGTCTCCTCTCCCTTGTCAGAACGGGGATGTGTGTGTTTACACACACATCCCCATTCTGGCTCTGTCAGGAGCGATCGCGGGTGCCGCGCAAATCGGCTCCTCAGTGACGCAGGGGGGCGCGCACGCGCCCCCTATACCCCTTAAAGCAGCCGCTATACAGCTACGGCGATTCTGCCATTCGAGCCATTCTGCCGCCGTCGGTAAGAGGTTAAAATAAAGTTTTGAGACGAACCCCAGAAAAACAACCAGACTTGGGCTTGAAGTAATATTAAAGGCTATTTTTTTTTTTGTTCATTTAAAAATAACAAACATGTTATACTTTTACTTTATACCTGCTCTGTGGAGTGGTTTTGCACAGATCCTCCTCTTCTCGGGTCCCTCGCGGGGGCTCTTGTCACCTCCCTCCTGCCAAGTGCCCCCACATCAAGCAGCTTGCTATGTTTGTCCATTCAGACACAGAGCTGTGGCTCAGCCCTGCCCCCTCAGTCTTCATTGGCTCACTGACTTGACAGTAGCTGGAGTCAATGGCGCCCCGCTGCTGTTTCAGCCAATGAGGAGGGAGAGTCCCAGACAGCCGAGACTCTCGTGCAAGATCACTGGATCGAGATGGGGCTTCGGGAAGTATTGGGGGGGCTGAGAGGGGCTGCTGCACACAGAAGGTTTTTTATCTTAATGCATAGAATGCATTAAGATAAAAAAAAAAACTTCTGACTTTAGAACCACTGACTTTAGAACTTTAATTAAATGAAATATCAGAGGCATTATAACCAGAAGGGCAGTAAACATGAAGATTAATTATTGGTAATGGGCATTATCTATGAGACCGATGACTTTAACCCAATTCAGATCTTATGGCTTAGCACTCCTGCCTTGCAAAATTAAGGGGCAGTAGTTCAAATCCCAACCACGACACTGCCTGCATGGAGTTTGTATGTTCTCTCTGTGCTTGTGTGGGTTTCCTCTCACATTTTAAAGACATGTTAGTGGGTCAGTTGGTTCCTCTCTAAATTGGCCCTAGTGTGTACATGTGAGATAAGGATATTAGATTGTAAGCTCCTTGAGGGTAGAAACTGATGTGAATGCACAATATATGTAAACCACTGCATAAACTACCGGCACAATATAAATACATGTAATGATAATCTCTTGTCACAACAGTCACTTATACTCGTATCAGTATTTTGTTGGAAGGAGGACTTTGATCCTGTTTGCCATCAAACCACTGAAGAGCCCAGTTGATCTAGTGTAGAACATGGTGACCTTGACACGTGGCAGTGTATTGTGCTTTTTGATGTGTACTGGCTTGTTTAAATCAATTGACAAAAACCACCAAAATCCAATTGGTACCTTTTGGCTGCACCGGGAGTGATGCAATGGGCATGAGAGAGCATCTTGGTTGCAATCATACAACTAATGAACACAACTGAAAATCATCCTTCTGGTGACTAAAAAAGCACTGCACTCAAATAAGGCTTCATGCACACTACAGCTCCTAAACTTGAGTTTAGGAGCTTTTTGGCATTTTTTTTGCCAAAGCTCCTAAACTCAACTCCACGCAAACCTAGGTGTCAATGTACACATAGGCTTTTACCAGAGTTTAGGAGCTGCTGCGGTTAGGGAAGCTTCAATGTCCAACCAACCTCCCTGAATGCGGAAGAATGGTGTTCAGGATAGGAACGTTTTTGCTATTTTGCGTTTTCCCATGGCTGCCGGTCAAAGTAGGCTATGTGTACACAAAACCTAAGACAGCAGACTGTGGACAGTTGACTCACTTATTTTAATGTCTTTCAGTTCTAGGTATCCAAAACATCGAACGTGATGTGGAAAAGAATTAAAAATGTTTTTTGTCAGTGTGGCGGTTTTCATTTATTCAAACCAGTGATTCTTGTTTAAAACCAAGGAAAATTTGAAACAGTGAGTGTTTGATATTTGTGTATGATTTTAATTCCAAGGGAACTTTTTGTTAATTAATGGAAAACTTTCAAATTGTTAACAATACACTGGAAAGAATAGTCAGCCTAACAGAATCATTATAACGACATGCACCTTTATTCTGACTGCATTTAAAATATTGTTGGAAACAGAGATAAAAACAGTCCAATGATTTTGAGCAATTTGGTAAACAATTGAGGTCTATTTTGTCGCATATCTAACATGTTCAAATAAAAACAGTAGCCACAAGCAGCTATACAAGTGGTTTGTTGTAACAAGAAAGGATTAAAGTGAATTTGTAGCATGGTTACGCTGCTTAGTTCTTTATTGTCTCCAACACTACGGTTAGGTTTTTGTTGTGGACTGCCCGCATGACGAAGTCAATGACAATATTTGAAGTATTGTCTTTTTCTATTGACAAAATCCTGAAAGGTTGCAGGCAGCCTGAGACATTGACGTCATGCACACCTTGTTATGATAAACTAGGTGACCTTCAGCTGTTTAGAGTAAACCAAAGTAAGGAATTTGATAGCAAACTACGAAAGACTTACATCACGGTGCCTTCCTACATGAGACACATCAGTGACATGCTCTGACATGTTCTAGCCAAATTACTGATTTTTCCTACCAGCTAAAGGAGCCGATTTTTCTGTCCAGCGTTTTAAAGTCTGGAAATATATGACCTACTTTAGGACTGAGGAAATCCTAAGGAAAATCTGCTTTGTATGGAAGATAATCATAAATATTAGAGTGGCCCTTGCTATTTTTTTATCCCATTTAACAGTACCCATGTACAAAGGCTGCTGTAAGCTCTTCTCCCGTTCATCTCTACTGTTAAAACTCTCTAACAAATTTAGACATGTGCGATTAGTTTCATACGAAATGAAAATTCGTAAGAATTTCCGTAAATTCGTACATTCGGGAGGATCCGAAATACGAATTGCTATGCTTCCGAATTCTGTACGAAATACGAAATTTCGTTTACGAATTTAGGATCCAAATTCCTAACGAACATTCGTAATTGTTACGAAGTTAACGAACCTAAAAGTTAAAAACCCAGGAAGTCAGCACAGCACAGGGATGGTGGGCGCCCCTCATAATGATAATTTCATCATAACGAACATTTGTAATTGTTACAAAAAGTTAACAAACGAAAATTCGTATTTCGTACGAAATTTCGGACACGAATTACGAAATACGAATTAATTCTAATACGAAACGGAACGGAACGAAACTAAACAAATTTATTGACGGTGCATATGTCTACTAACAATCCCTATACAGCAGCTGGGATAACTCTGTGTAAAAATCTATTTTATCTTCAGAAGTCTGATGTTCAAGAGGTCTGTCCTGATACAATGACATCATCACTCTTTTTTTGATTGGCTGGAATTATTATTTTTTTTCTCTTGGCTGACAGTACAAGTAAAGGGACTATTTTACACAAAGCTACTATATAGGGGTGCAGTAAAGAGTCTGCAACAGCCCCCATGCACAGATATTGAGGTTCATTTACTGAAACTGGAGAGTGCAAAATTTGGTGCAGCTGTGCATGGTGGCCAATCAGCTTCTAACTTCAGCTTGTTCAATTAAAGTGGAGGGCCACCCTGAAAAAAAGATACACCAAAAATCGTAAAAAAAAAAAATTTGAAAAAAAAATAAAATTTAAACTTACCTAAACCCTTGTTGCTAGGCAGTCTTCCTAATCTGCCTCTTCCTTTTCCGCTGCATCTTCTGCTCCTCGGTGAGCAGTCCTGTTGACTTCTGGGAACTGTGTGCGTTCCCAGAACACCACGGGGCCATTCACAGAGCGCCGCTCGCGCATGTGCAGTAGGAAACTGGCAGTGAAGCCGCAAGACTCCACTGCCTGTTTCCCTTACCTAGGATGGCGGTGCCGGGACCCAAGAGCCGAGGAACGGTTGGCCTCAGACGGCCGACATCGCGGGCACCCAGGACAGGTAAGTACTTATTTAAAGTCAGCAGCTACAGTGTTTGTAGCTGCTGACTTTTACTCTTTTTTTTTTATGGCCGGAATCCCGCTTTAAGCTTTGACAAAAAAAAACCTGGAAGATGATTGGTTTATATGCCGAGCTGCACTTTCCAGTTTTAGTAACTCAACCCCATTGCTCGATGAGATAGCATTAGGAATAGTAAGGGTCTGTTTAATTGTAAAGTTTTCAGCACTTACAAAAACTTCAAATACAAGGTAACTGTAATAAGGTGTCAAGCTGGATAGGAGGTATTTTTCTACACACAGCTGATGTCCTGTTAGTAATCCTGTTGATGGACAGTGCAGGCATTTTGATTTATTTTACTTCGGACAAAAGACTGATAATGCCGTTGCCAGAAATTCATGTGTAGTGATTATGAGAACCTATGGTGTTGTAAAATAATATGCTGCAGCATAAATGTTAGAGAAGGTGGACACTGCCCTTGTTTTTTTAAATCATTAATTTTTCATAATTTGAATAGGCAGTATTAGGCAATATTTCGTTTACAAAAACAAAAACAGGTCCTTCCACCCCTATAGTGATGTATGTTATGGGATGCTGAAAAACAGCTGACCCTGTCACACCAATTGCTCACCATAACTATCTTTGCTATACTATTAGGCTCACACCTTGTTTTCAAGTGAAAATCACAAGTTTTTACCATGATTTTGCACAGGTCAAAGGGTCACCAATGTAAAAAGCAGAAAAACGCCTGTAATCTGCCCAAAAAGAGGCTACTTTTTTGAGCTTCAGGCGACAGAACGTTCAGATGTGAACAGGGGCCATTTAAATGAATGGGATTTTGCGTGTTGGGCAGTTTTGAACATTTGAGATTACCATTTTATGAGCTGAAAATGCTCAGGTGTGAATGCAGCCTTATGGAAACAGTTCTCAGCAAAGTGGAAATAGGCACAAAAAACACAAGCCACTCCATAGCCGACGGCAGAAAATCTGAGATGCCAGGCGATACATGTCCAATAACCACTAGATGCTAAGGGGAAACAGTGGTGTTTAGGGCGGCACAGTGGTGTAGTGGGTAGCACTCTTGCCTAGCAGTAAATAAGGGTTGCTGGTTCCAATCCCAACCACGCTACCTGGAGTTTGCATGTTCTCCCTGTGCCTTTGTGGGTTTCCTCCGGGCACTCCGGTTTCCACTACCTGCCTGGAGTTTGCATGTTCTCCCTGTGCCTTTGTGGGTTTCCTCCCACACTCCAAAGACATGCTGGTAGGTTAATTGGCTTCTATTCAAAATTGGCCCTAGTATATGAATGTGAGTTGGAGACCTTGGATTGTGGGCTCCTTGAGGGTAGGGACTGATGTGAGTGTGCGATGTATGTGTGCGTTGCGTAAATTGACGGCGCTATATGGGTACCTTAAATAAAATAATAATATAATAGATGAGCATCTTAATGAGACACAATGTACAGATATAGGGACAATTGTAGACACCCACACTCACTCAGGTTGAGCTGGATGGACTGGTGTCTTTATTCAACCTTACTAACTATGTCACTGTGTCACTATGAAACAGGCTCAAAAACACTAGATAAGTGGGGATTATAGGCAAATAGACTTTGGAAACCAAAGGGATACGGTCACAAAATCCATTACATGTCAACCACAAGCCAGAAAGATTGAGACCTTCACCTGCCAGACAGTGGAAAGATAAGGGCAAATTTGTAATTATCTGTACACGCAGGACAAAATAAAACACCAACTTGCCTTTCAACTGCAGTGAGTGATACACCTTGGGGAATCATGTTATACACAGCCTAGCAACCCTGATGAGCATATTTTTTTTATGTCATGCAGTGCCTTGAAAAAGTATTCATACCCCTTCAAATTTTCCAAATCTTGTCATGTTACAACCAAAAACGTAAATGTATTTTTTTTGGAATTTTATGTGATAGACCAACACAAAATGGCACATAATTGTGAAGTGGAAGGAAAATGATAAATAGTTTTAAATTTGTTTTACAAATAAATATGTGAAAAGTGTGTTGTGCATTTGTATTCAGCCCCCTTTGCTCTGATATCTCTAACTAAAATCTAGTGGAACCAATTACCTTCAGAAGTCAACTATCTAGTAAATAGAGTCCACCTGTGTGTAATTTAATCTCAGTATGGATACAGCTGTTCTGTGAAGCCCTCAGAGGTTTGTTAGAGAACCTTAGTGAACAAACAGCATCATGAAGGCCAAGGAACACACCAGACAGGTCAGGGACAAAGTTGTGGAGAAGTTTAAAGCAGGGTTCAGTTATAAAAAAAATATTCCAAGCTTTGAACATCTCAAGGAGCACTGTTCAATCCATCATCCGAAAATGGAAAGAGTATGGCACAACTGCAAATCTACCAAGACATGGCCGTCCACCTAAACTGACAGGCCGGGCAAGGAGAGTATTAATCAGAGAAGCAGCAAAGAGGCCCATGGTAACTCTGGAGGAGCTGCAGAGATCCACAGCTCAGGTGGGAGAATCTGTCCAAAGGACAACTATTAGTTGTACACTCCACAAATCTGGCCTTTATGGAAGAGTGACAAGAAGAAATCCATTGTTGAAAGAAAGCCATAAGAAGTCCTGTTTGCAGTTTGCGAGAAGCCATGTAGGAGACATAGCAAACATGTGGAAGAAGGTGCTCTGATCAGATGAGACCAAAATTGAACTTTTTGGCCTAAAAGCAAAATGCTACGTGTGGCAGAAAACTAACACTGTACATCACCCTGAACACAGCATCCCCACCGTGAAACATGGTGGTGGCAGCATCATGTTGTGGGTATGATTTTCTTCAGCAGGGAAAGGGAAGCTGGTCAGAGTTGATGGGAAGATGGATGAAGCCAAATACAGGGCAATCTTAGAAGAAACCTGTTAGAGTCTGCAAAAGACTTGAGACTGGGGTGGAGGTTCACCTTCCAGCAGGACAACAACCCTAAACATAGAGCCAGAGCTACAATGGAATGGTTTAAATCAAAGCATATTCATGTGTTAGAATGGCCCAATCAAAGTCCAGACCTGAATACAAATGAGACTCTGTGGCAAGACTTGAAAATTGCTGTTCACTGACGCTCTCCATCCAATCTGACAGAGCTCTTTTGCAAAGAAACATGGGCAAAAATGTCACTCTCTAGATGTGCAAAGCTGGTAGAGACATCCCCAAAAAGACTTGCAACTGTAATTGCAGTGAAAGGTGGTTCTACAAAGTATTGACTCGGAGGGCTAAATACAAATGCACGCCACACTTTTCACAAATTTATTTGTAAACGATTTTGAAAACTATTTATCATTTTCCTTCCGCTTCATAATTATGTGCCACTTTGTGTTGGTCTATCACATAAAATCCCAATAAAATCCATTTACGTTTTTGGTTGTAACATCACAAAATGAGGAAAATTTAAAGGGATATGAATATTTTTTTAAGGCACTGTATATTACCCAGGCTTTTCACTGATACATTTTGCTTTAATGACTTGGATTTTATTAATATTATTAATATTTTGCTTTTTATTAAGGGGTTGAATATATTTTAGGCAACAAACTGTACATGGTGGTTCATGACTTTTAACTATAGTGTTGTTTTTTTGTTAAAACATGCTTGTTTGATAATTTAGTATACATTTTGCTGTATTTTAAAATATATCTAAAGCCACTTTTTAGTTTTGGATTGAGTAGTGAAGAATTGACAGAGATGGCAAAAGAAAAACAAACATTTTGGCTTTAGATACACGTGGTATATAAGTGGTATTTTAAAAATTACTATATTATTGTGTTTTATACTCATTTTCATTTTTGCTGCATTACTTGCTGCTTAGTAAATAATATAATTATTGTACTTTTCTTTTTAAACTTTGGAGAAAAACATTTTTACAAATTGCTTTCTGTTATTTATAAGTGCCTGTATATACTTTGGATAGAGTGTGTAAAGGTGAGAAAGTCTGTAAACATTTTATTGCTGTAAGTGAAAATCTTTCCTATCTATTTGGTGGGTGTGGGCCAGAAAAGGAAATCACCATAGAATCTCTTTCTAGATTTTTTGTTGTTCTTGTTATATCCTCATTAAGAAGATTTACCTTCATTTTCTTTCCAGGTAATGGGTGTCAGAAAAAAAATTGCCTCTATTGGGACACGGGAACCATTTAGAAGAATTTCTAGAACAGGGATTGATGACCTAAGATATGTATCACAGGGCAGCATACAGTGTAATTTATAATGGCACCAAGAAGATCGTCATATAAAGTGTATGTAGGTTCAGACTGGTCAGAAGGTGGACAGGAGCATTCTTAAGTGGTCCCCTGTTCACTGCAAATTCAGCACCACTGCCATAGGCTGTATCAATTACAGCCTATGGCAGCGGTGCTGAATTTCACTAGGCTGTCAATTACAAATTCTGGTGTGCCCCTCTGTGCCCACAGTCCACCCGCCTCTATGATGTTTCAGAGAAGTCCGCTTGATGTCACTAACGTTTAGGTGTCAGCCCTCCACCCAGCACCAATCTAGGCCTGCCTGCAGCTGCAAGTGAAGAAGTCCATCTGTCTGCCTCCTTCCTCCTCTTAATAGAACCGCCAGCTTCAGATAGTGCAAGTATAGAGCCTGATCTGAGGTGCGGTTGTGCTGGAATCGATGCTGATATGAGATATGAAGTTGCAGGAATTGGAGATGATCTGAATATAATGGTGCAGGAACTGGTGCTGATTTGAATCTGAAGTTGCAGGAATTGGGGCTGATCTAAGGCGCTCTATTGTAATTCTCCCCAATGGGACACAGAAGGCAGAAAAAAAATAAATACACTTGAATATAATCTAAAAATGCAAAAATAGTCTTGGAAACATTACATACATAGTTACATAGTAGGCGAAGCTGAAAAAAGACACAAGTCCATCAAGTCCAACCTATGTGTGTGATTTTATGTCAGTATTACATTGTATATCCCTGTATGTTGTGGTCGTTCAGGTGCTTATCTAATAGTTTTTTGAAATTATCGATGCTCCCCGCTGAGACCACAGCCTGTGGAAGGGAATTCCACATCCTTACCGCTCCCACAGTAAAGAACCCTCTACGCAGTCTAATGCCCTGTACACACAATAGGATTTTCCGACAACAAAATCCATGTTTTTTTTCCGACGGATGTTGGCTCAAACTTGTCTTGCAAATTCCGAATGTCAAGAACGTGGTGATGTACAACACCTACGATGAGCCGAGAAAAATGAAGTTCAATAGCCAGTACGGCTCTTCTGCTTGATTCCGAGCATGCGTTGAACTTTGTGTGTCGGACTTGTGTACACAGGATTGTAATTTACGACAATGGATTTTGTGGTCGGAAAATTTGAGATCCAGATCTCAAATTTTGTGTGTCAGAAATTCCTCTGGAAAATGTTCGATGGAGCCTACACATGGTCGGAATTTCCGACAACAAGCTCCCATCGAACATTTTCCGTCGGAAAATCCTATCGTGTGTACAGGGCATAGGGTTAAACCGCTTTTCTTCTAATTTTCGTGAATGGCCATGTGTCTTATTAAACTGCCTTTCGCAGGAAAAGTTTTATCCCTATTGTGGGGTCACCAGTACGGTATTTGAAATCATATACCCTCTCAAGCGTCTCTTCTCCAGAGAGAATAAGTTCAATGCTTGTAATTTTTCCTCATAACTAAGATCCTCCAGACCCTTTATTAGTTTTGTTGCCCTTCTCTGGACTCTCTCCAGTTCCAGCACATCCTTCCTGAGGACTGGTGCCCAGAACTGGATGGCATACTCCAGGTGCAGTTGGACCAGAGTCTTGTAGAGTGGGAGAATTATCATTTTATCTCTGGAGTTGATCCCCTTTTTAATGCATGCCAATATTCTGTTTGCTTTGCTTGCAGCAGCTTGGCATTGTATGCCATTACTGAGCCTATCATCTACTAGGACCCCCGGGTTCCTTTCCATCCTAGATTCCTCCAGAGGTTCTCCCCCCAATGAGCAGATGGCATTCATATTTTTGCCACCCAAATGCATTATTTTAATTTTTTCTATATTAAACCTCATTTGCCACGTAGTTGTTCAGATCTTCTTGCAAGGTTTCCACATCCTGCAGATAAGTTATTGACCTATATGTGCAAATACAGAGATTGAGCTGTTTATCCCATCCTCCAGGTCGTTTATGAATAAATGAAATAGGATTGGTCCCAGGACAGAACCCTGGGGAACTCCACTTTCCATCCCAGACCATTCCGAGTACTCCCCATTTATCACTACCCTCTGGTCTCGCCCTTGTAGCCAGTTTTTAATCCATGTACTCACCCTATGGTCCATGCCAATGGACCTTACTTTGTACAGTAAATGTTTATGGGGAACTGTATGAAATGCTTTTGCAAAATCCAAATACACCACTTCTATGGGCCTTCCTTTATCTAGATGGCAGCTTACCTCCTCATAGAAGAGCTTGCATACAATTTATGTTAGGCTAACTGGTCTGTAATTTCCAGGGATGTATCTTGGCCCTTTTTTACATATTGGTACTGCACTGGCTTTTCTCCAATCAGCTGGTACCATTTCAGTCAGTAGACTGTAAAAATTAGGAACAATGGTCTGGCAATTACTTG
Organism: Aquarana catesbeiana; assembly: GCF_042186555.1. Taxonomy (NCBI): domain Eukaryota; kingdom Metazoa; phylum Chordata; class Amphibia; order Anura; family Ranidae; genus Aquarana; species Aquarana catesbeiana. The sequence continues at coordinate 61,062,429 of NC_133326.1, read as the reverse complement.
ACTGAGTTCCACGAGGACCCTAGGGGTGCAAGCCATTTGGTCCCGGTGACTTATTAAAGCGGGATTCCGGCCGTAAAAAAAAAAAAAATTTAAAGTCAGCAGCTGCAAACACTGTAGCTGCTGACTTTAAATAAGTACTTATCTGTCCTGGGTGCCCGCGATGTTGGCCGCCCAAGGCCGACCCGTCCCTCGGCTCTTGGGTCCCGGCACCGCCATCGTAACTAAGGGAAACAGGCAATGGAGCCTTAAGGCTTCACTGTCCGCTTCCTACTGTGCATGCGCAAGTCACGCAACTCTTTGTGAATGGGGCGCGATGTGTTGTGGGACACACACAGTTCCCATAACACACGGAGCCCCATTCCCCAGAAGACAATGCGGGGAGGAGAAGAGACAACATCACCGCAGCGTAAGAAGAGGCAGATTAGGAAGACTGCCTAGCAACAGCCATTTCACGTAAGTAAAAAAAATTTTTTTTTTCTTTTCCTCCATTTTTTTAGGTATTTTTTTGTGCAATTTTTTTTTTCAGGGTGGACCTCCACTTTAATGTTAAGATTAGATTAGATTATATGTAAAAGCACTTTACATTTGTATAGATATGGGTAATATTCCAAGTGTAGTGTACTACACTGTTGTGATCATTGTAGCATGACTGAGCCTAAATTTTATCCTCTCCATCTTCCTATTTTAAAACTTTTTTTGCAACATTAAAAATAATGACTAAATTACTGCCTGTAAACATCTCTGCTTTGATCATTGCATTGGGTTTCCATGTGCAATTTATTTACAGCACATACCATAGATTGTTTGGCAAGCATGCCTTTTTTTCATATATGTCTGTACTCTTTATTACCCCTTTGTTTTCAGAAAACAGTCAAGTATATTTGCTTCTTGCCCCTTTTCATGTAGAAGAGCTCGAAGAGTGAGTTAAAAATAGGTGAGTACCTACATGTGACTGTTTGCTGGACTGCAAATCAAAAAAATGTTGTGTCCTGGACCTGAGGTGTAGATGCCACAATCTCAATGCCCTGCAAAAACACAGGAAAGACTGCCTTCACATGCCCATATGCTTTTATGAATTTGAGAGAATGTCCTGGAGCTTGTGAAATTTTTAAGCAGTTGATGGAGCAAGCGGTGGGTGATATGAACTTGACAGAAGTGCTGGTGTATCTGGATGACCTGCTTGTCTTCTGATAAATGCTAGCGGAGCATGAATAGCACATATGCCCTGTACACACGTTCGGACATTGATAGGACACTCCGACAACAAAATCCATGGATTTTTTCCGACGGATGTTGGCTCAAACTTGTCTTGCATACACACGGTCACACAAAGTTGTCAGAAAATCCGATCGTTCTAAATGCGGTGACGTAAAACACGTACGTCGGGACTATAAACGGGGCAGCAGCCAATAGCTTTCGTCTCTTAATTTATTCTGAGCATGCGTGGCACTTTGTGTGTTGGATTTGTGTACACACGATCGGAATTTCCGACAACGGATTTTGTCGGAAAATTTTATAGCAAGCTCTCAAACTTTGTGTGTCGAAAATTCCTATGAAAATGTGTGATGGAGCCCACACACGGTCAGAATTTCCGACAACAAGGTCCTATCTCACAATCCTGTCGTGTGTACAGGGCATTAGGCAAAGTGCTAAAACGTAAAGTCAACGTTTTTATACCTTAAAGATGAACTACAGTCTGCTCACATAATTTTTTATAAAAAATCTTTGCCATTCTGAAGCTTCCCTCCAACCACTTTGCATATTATTTTATTCTGATTCTGTACTTGTCAAATATTCTGCAGGAATCTCCCTCCACTAAGTCTTTCTGCAGCCATTTTAACTGTGGGCAGCTGAAGCTGCTGCCTGTTCACTTCCTGGATTTACACAGACACATATACAGACAGACACACTAATGCCCTGTACACACGATAGGATTTTCCGACAACAAAATCCTGGATTTATTTCCGCCAGATGTTGGCTCAAACTTGTCTTGCATACACACGGTCACACAAATGTTGTCGGAAATTCCGAACGTCAACAACGCGGTGACGTACAACGCGTAAGCCGAGCCAAGAAACATGAAGTTCAATAGCCAGTGCAGCTCTTCTGCTTGATTCCGAGCATGCGTGGAATTTTGTGCGTCCCAATTGTGTACACACAATCGGAATTTCCGACAACGGATTTTGTTGTCAGAAAATTTGAGATCCAGATCTCAAATTTTGTTTGTCGGAAATTCCAACGAAAAATGTCCGACGGAGCCTACGGCCCACGGTCGGAATTTTCGACAACAAGCTCCCATCGAACATTTGTTGTCGAACAATCCTATCGTGTGTACGGGGCATAACACCTCTGCTTGCCTGCACATTTCTCCTCTCTGGGTAAATACACATGGATCTCCGCAGTCTCCTGTTATCTCAGCCCACATCCAGCCCACTCCAGTTCTCATTGGCCCTCTTATGACTCATCCCCCCTCCTTTCCTGGCAAACTCTCAGCTCAGAGCTGTGCACGATGTCATAAGCCTCGGCTTTTTACCAGACAAGAAAGAGGAAGTGAGCTGTATAAGGTATTTACTGGCAGAAAAAAAATGTTTTACTATCCAAAGTTAAAAGAACAAGGGCAGAAGATTTAATAGATGGAAAGTTGAAAAAAACTACTGAAGGTCTGCTTTAATGCATTCTAGCTACCCCCCTCTAAATACTTAACTGAGTCCTGTAATGATGAGATTTTACAACCGTTTTAATGAAGAGGAGCTGAAATTTTCCCTTGAGCGCCATCTCTATCACCCGTCTGTCATTTACCTGGGACACAAACTTTTCGCTGAAATAGTAGCCAATGACCTCAAAAAATTGGAAGCCATTGCCACTTGCCCAAGACCCCAAAAATGTAACAGAGTTGAGATCATTCATTGGGCCCTGCTCCTACTACAGAAGATTTGTGAAAGATTTCACCAAGATACTTCGACCTCTCAATGAACTTCCTAAGGAATAAGGGAGAGGAGGATGACTCAAAGTTGTCTAACAAGACTCGATTAGTTAGGACCTAGAGAGTCTCAAGAGTCGGTACAGGAAGAGTTGTCCAATCAATGTGAAGAGCAGCTAAAGTAGTTTAGCTCAAGCCCCTGTGGTAGCCTTTTACTGATCCTGCTCAACCACTTGTAGTCAGTGGCACTTTAAACCCCCCCACCTACCATCACTAGTGGTCAGGGGCAGTTTAGAACCCCCCTCCACCCCAAAAAACAATCCCAAAATCCTTAATAGTCCATGGTACTTTAAAGGGGTTGTAAAGGTAAAAGTTTTTTTACCTCAATGCATTCTATGCGTTAAGGTGAAAAAACATCCGATAATACCGCCCCCCCCAGCCCCCCCATTTTACTTACCTGACCCCTCGAAAGTCCCGCGCTCGCCCCCAACATCCTCTTCGCCGCTCAGCCTGGCTGTTGATTGGTTACAGTGGATGGATTGAAAGCAGTGCTGTCAATCACATCCGATGACATGGTGCGCCAGGGGGCGGGGCCGAGTGATACAGTGAGCGGCTTTGGCCGCCGGCTGTATCACGGGAGCGCGCCCGCAAGCACCCAACACCATGTGAGGGAGCTCGCATGAAGATGTTGAGTCCTTGCGGGGGGGAGCCAAGACAGCCGCCGAGGGACCCCAGAAAACCAGGTTCGGGGCCACTCTGTGCAAAACGAGCTGCACAGTGGAGGTAAGTAAAACATGTTTGTTATTTAAAAAAAAAATATATATATATCTTTAGTGATCCTTTAACCCCCACCACTACCACCTTAAACAGATAGTAGCCTTCCCTGTGCTGTTGCCTTTCTCTTCTTCCTCCCTCCTTCCTTTGGTCTGCTGTCAGGGAACCCATCTGCTATTGTGAGAGGAAGGGGAGGGCTTAAGTTTTGTAAACACAATCAGTGTGTAGATCTGTGATCACTGTGATTGGTGCACACATTTTGTCTGTGATCTGTGCTGCTAATAACAGGCTCACATGCAGGCTGTAAACACAGTACCGTTAAAAAAATGCCTTCCAAAAAAAAAAAAATCATCCACCTGCCTTTATTTTTTTTTAAATACGATAGTAGGTAATTAAAGTATACCTCTAGCTAAAACTTTTTTTAGTTTTGTGGTTAGCGTAGAAAACACCTATGAGGTTTATGTGCTGACTGCATCTCATTAAAAGAATTTCCTTTCACTTTTTTGCTCTGGAGACACAACAGGAAGTGGGAGGCAATCTCTCAAAAGTAAAAGTGATTACCCTCTTAGATAGTCCTCCCCATAACAGACGTCCCAATAGAAGATTTCCCCTTAACTCCTTTCTGGGCAGGAACTGTAAAATGTTGGATTTCCCATCACTTTCTGTCCAAGTGACAATGGTCACCGGGGTGACTGGGCCATGTCTGCATGTCTAAATACCCTCTGTGTTTGAATGGCCTTATAGAGTATCTACTGTTTTCTGTTACTGCAGACCTGCCCTTTGTACAGAACTACTAAGCAGGAAGCAGAACCTAATTATTTAACCACTTGCCGCCCGGCCTATTTTTAAATGATGGCTGGGTGAATGGATGTCCTGGGTGGACGTCATATGACGTGCTCCTGGAACGCGCCTCGTGCGTGCCCCACAGGCTGTGCTGCAGCGCGATCTGGCGTACCGCGGGACACGACCAATGGTTGATCAGTGTACTGGCTCACTGCCTGTACCATGTGATCACGGTGAACAATCACAGCAGATCACGTGACAACTGTAAACCCATTCATTGTTTACAATTGTGTTACTAGCTGAGATATGGTATATATATTTTCCAAATATATATACCATAGTTTGTGGACTCTTTAACTTTCACACAGACTAAATAATATACACTGATTTGGGTTATTTTCACCAACGAAATGTAGCAGAATACAGTGTAGCCTAAATGTATAAAGAAAGATTATTTATTTGCAAAATTTTATTTTGATGGATGACATCACCATGCCTCCTGGCAGAGGTGTGAGCTCAAAATTCCGTGCCCTCCAGCCCATTGCTTGTGGGATTTTGATCTCCCAGTTCTGCAAGAAGACACGTTAATGTCACTTGTGCCTCCTGGTAGCATTGGAGGCTGGAAAAGAGGTACTTTCTGTGGGAAGGGGGAAGTGAACAATTTGTTTACAAATGGCTTCTTAAAGTCATTTGTATCTTGGGGGCAGGGGGCTTGCAAAACATCTGTTAACCTAAGAAAAAAAAAAAAAAAAAAAAAAAAAGGATCCTGTTCGGTTTAGAGCATGTTATAAAGCACAGTGCTTGTGCTGTGTAATTTGACCCCCTGTAACACCTGAAATACCTGGCTGATCCTGCCTGGTTCTGCCCTCACCCCTAAAAAATGACCACGGTATATCAAGGCTGCTGAGCCCTGACACCGTGGTCAGTTTACGCGCCTCCGTCATCTGCAGCTCTGCTCTCTGCTCTCCTTTGTCTCCTATGTCCCCCTCCCTACCTGTCAGCAAGTCTGTGTGAGCCGCCCCTCCCCTCCCCTTGATAACCTATAGGATATACTGTATGCCTTTTTGTAAAATTCTTCTTCTTAATACCTTATTCCTTCTCCCCGATCAGCGGTCACGTGACTGCCCGTCGCTCTCTTTCTCAGATGTATACATTAGGGGGGGAGGTCACGTGACCGCCCAGCAGATGACAGAGGGAGAGCGCGGCCCCTCCCTCCCTAGTGTATACATCGGAGGGAGAGAGCGACGGGCCCCTGACCCTCTGTCTGGACAGTGCTGATTGGCCCTGTGCTGATCACATGCACTCTCCCAAGAAAAAGAAAAACTCTCTAACAATACACACCAAACTGAACATCCCTAGCCTCTGTTTTATCAGCAGATAGATTGGGGACAGTGGAAAAAGAGAAGAAACAGAAAAGACAGGATCAAACAGCCCTTTTACACAATACAGAGGATTACCCCCTTAGGTTTCACAGTGAGTATAACAAACATGCTTTACTGCATATACAGACACATTTTTCTGTTGTGGATTTAGTAACACTTTAACTAAACCCATCCGATTTTAATCGACTAAAATGTACTGGAGCTTTTGGTAGACTAAAATGTACTACCAAAGTAGTACCAACCAAACTACTAACTGTGTTTACTATGCTTCAGTTTGTGAATGAATAGGAAGCCGCTCAGCACAGAGCACTATCCTGTTCATTCACTGTCCAGTGCAGAATGTGTGTTTGAGCAATAGGCTTTGCACCCCAACGGTACTAGGGATTTTAGTCAACTAAAATATGACTAAAAGTAAAATGACATTTTAGTCCAAAGACTATGACTAAAACTAAATCAAAATTTGACAACAAAATTAACACTGCTCCCCTGCAGCCACATGACCGGACTGGAGCGGCCTGAAAATAGGTATACAGATCGTTCATACACAGGTTAGTGAGCATACGTGCTAGGAGTGGGGAGGGAGCATTTTTAAGACGCGTTAGGTTTATCTCAGAATTCTACTTTAAGCTATCAATAGACATGCAATGACAGTTACAACTGATGAACTAGGTCATAATCTCATGTCTAAGATCCAATGTATAAAGGATTGCAAGATGCTGATACCACATCAAATGCAAGTACTTACAGTACATACAGTAGCTTGCATAAAAAAAAACCCATCAAATAATGTATTGAAGAATACAGAGCCACATTTGTCCCCCAAACTGAACACACCCACTTTTTCTAACTTTTTATTGAAAATGACAATTCACATGGTTTTGTGAATTCAATTAATATATATTAATTATATAGTAACATAAGAAATATACCTGCCTACACCAACCATCCCTTTCTCCAATTTTACAATGCCTACTGTGCTCTTGTCTATGTGTCAGAACATTCCCCGCTCTCCAGTAAGAAAATCTCCAATGTATTACCCATAACACAGCGGCAGGAGAATCTAGAGGAAGAGGTCCTCAATCATTGACCAGGACATGGGCACAGAGAATTCCGACTTAAGCCTCGTACACACGATCGGATTTTACGCAGACAAAACCTCAGACTTTTGTCCGAAGGGCTTTGGCCCCAAACTTGTCTTGCATACAAACGGCACACAGTTGTCGGCCAACAAACACGAACATAGTGATGTACTACGTGGTTTTTCAGCTCTTTAGTGCCACCCTTTGGGCTCCTTTTGCTAATTTCGTGTTAGTAGATGTTTGGTGAGTGTTGATTCGCGCTTTTCATTTCGTGCTTTTCATTTTGCGCATTTCAGTTCGTTCTTCTCATTTCGCGCTTTTCTTTTCGGGCTTTTCTTTTCGTGCTTTTCATTTCACGCTTTTCAGTTCGTTTCTGAACGGTCGTTCGTCAACCAGCCATGTTGCGGAATCGGAGGAGATAATTTATTTATTTATTTATTATTGGCCTTGGAGTTATTGCTTTAACCCATGTCCAGTCCAGGAACAGGAGGAGGAGGATTTCTTGGACCAAAAATTGGTTGCTTTATTAATGGTGACCAATTATGTCATATGCCTTTGCTGCGGGAGCTCCAGGAGAATATTCCAGATGATTTTCGGAATTATCTCCGGATGTCGGACCCCTGCTTTCACCAACTCTTGGCATTGTTGACCCCCCATATTAAGAAGCAGGACACATGCATGAGGCCTTTATTTTATTTTTTGGTTGAATTATAATAATTTGATTTGGTATATTTTCTATATTTTTGGATGCATAGAATGCACATTTGGTTAAGTTCTATTGGCAGATAGCATGTCTAATTTTATTTGTTTTCTTTTTTTAATGCACAATAAAAATTGTGGAGAATAAATACTTGGCTATGAGTTTTACAATGACAGTTTGGGAGTAGGCAGTTACATTTTAAAAATACAATGTAAAATTGACATAATATTATTCTTGATATCACTAGAAAAAAAAAAGCCTTTGAAAATTTGTTTGCCATAACTCCATCAGTATCACCAGAAAAGCAGCTTCATTATTATCCCATTAAAGAAGAAGAGAATGTGCGCTGCATTTCGAGATTTCATAATATGCTGCGTCACGAATGTTAATTCTACATTACGAACGCTAGTTTACAAGACCGACCGCTACCAGCTCGTCCTTCCAGCTCCAGCTCGTCCTTGCTTCCGAGCATGCGTGTTTGTACTTTGGACTTTTGTCCGACGGACTTGTGTACACACGCTCGGAATATCCGACAACAGACGTTTGTCCGCGGAAAATTTTAAAACCTGCCACCCAACATTTTCTACAGAAAATCCGACAACAATTGTCCGATGGAGTGTACAAACGGTCAGATTTCCTGCCAACAGCCTGTCATCACACATCCCGTTGGAAAATGCGATCGCGTGTACGAGGCTTTACATTGAGTTTGTTCACTAATCTACACACATTTCATCCTATAGTATTTCCTCTGCAACTACCCAACTATAAAATATAAACAGCTACAATGTCCATCACTTGTCACATACTATTTAAATAGTACCCCCATTCAAATAAATTTGGGGGCAAATAAAAAAATAAAGCCCTACAAATAATATTTCTACCAAATATAATGTAACAAATTGGATCAATCTTTTTTTCTGCCAAGATACTGGCGCTTTTACTTTTCACCATGGAACTGGTTTTATGTGTAGCGCTCCCCCCGCAGGAGCAGTTTGGTAATTTAGCCTCAACCCCAAGAACAACCTCAGCCTCGCTGACACACTTGGTTGAATGAAAGTTGCTGCAGGCACTTTAAGAAAATGAGAATCTTTAACTCGGCTGTAAACTAGCACCAAGAAATAAACACAAGACTGTTTAGTGGTAAATTAACTCAATGTGTTGGTATGGGTTAGAATAAATGGTGATTTGAGCAAAAACAAACACACAGAAGGTAGGTTCAGACACAGCCTAGATAGTATAATCACTATGTCAAGGTAACTTAGAGCAAAGTCAGCAATAAACTGCATATAAGCATTAACTGCAATGTGAATAATAATACTATAACTAGTCTAGAGTGCACTCTAGGAGAATGACTAGGATATGGTGCAATGTCTCCTGAGAGGTGCCTCTTATAGGGCGTACACACGGTCGGACTTTGTTTGGACATTCCGACAACAAAATCCTAGGATTTTTTCCGACGGATGTTGGCTCAAACTTGTCTTGCATACACACGGTCACACAAAGTTGTCGGGAAAATCCGATCGTTTTAAACGCGGTGACGTAAAACACGTACGCCGGGACTATAAACGGGACAGTGGCCAATAGCTTTCATCTCTTTATTTATTCTGAGCATGCGTGGCACTTTGTCCGTCGGATTTGTGTACACACGATCAGAATTTCCGACAACGGATTTTGTTGTCGGAAAATTTTATCTCCTGCTCTCCAACTTTGTGTGTCGGAAAATCCGATGGAAAATGTCCGATGGAGCCCACACACGGTCAGAAAATTTCCGACAACACGCTCCGATCGGACATTTTCCATCGGAAAATCTGACCGTGTGTACAGGGCATCAGCATAAGCAATAGATGAAGGTCTCTGTGTAGCAGCTTGAAGCCCTAACTTTTCCTGGATATAACTTGGAGGTTTAACACTGCATGGATTCATTTGAAGCTCTCTTTTTCACTGAACACACATGTTTATGGATGCCTCTTGTTGGAACCTACTACCCATGCAATTATACACTTATTTCACTCAGTCAATACTTACCTTGGACATAATGCGACCAATAGGGATACACATTTTCCATCCATGCGATGCTTTCCCTTCAATCTGCCCTGTGTGGGGTTCCCTCTGGCTCCGCCTCCTCGGCTCCCTGGCGAGACACCTGTTGCCGCTGTTTGGAGGCTGCACACCCGTTGGTTCAGCTATGTGTAGTGATACAATTCATACACATCTACCCCTGAAGAGCAAGCTGGGACTCGCGAAACATGTCGGGTACACCTGATGTTGTATGCTATGTGATTGTTCATACACAAATGTACTATTATTACTATTATTATTTTTATTCTACCCATGTATATGTACTCTGTATGAATTGGCTTTGTCGGATGATATTAATCCATGTAATACTTTTACTAATAAATATATACTGTATTTACTGTTCTTACTTTTATTGGCCTAGCGGTGCCCACCTCATGTAATGTCCCAGGAGCGAGATTTTTCCTTTTTGTTGCATATTTTAGGGATGGAGGTGTGTCACTGGTGACACCAGACCTTTCTCTTTTTTTTACATTGCCGCAAATAAGGTACGACTTGTGATGCGATTTTGGAACTGTCAAATGTATGACAAATCGCACTGGTGTGAACAAGGGCTTACATTAGGAATCCCTATCACAGTGCCCTCTTATATCAGGTGTTCCCATCACAGTGCCCCCTTACATCAATTGTTCCCATTGTGGTGTCCCCTTATGTCAAGTGTTCCCATTACTGTGCCCCCTCATATCAGGTGTTCCCATCACTATGCCCTCTTATATCAAGTGTTCTTAGCACATTGTCCCCTTAAATCAGGTGTCCCCATCATGGTGCCCCTTATATCAGATGTTCCCATCACCGTGCCCCCTTACATCAGGTGCCCCCATCATAGTGCCCCCTTATATCAGGTGTTCCCACTACAATGCCCACTTATATCAGGTGTTCCCATCACCATGCCACCTTACACCAGTTGTTTCCATCATGGTGCCCCCCTTATGTCAAGTGTTCCCCTCACAGAGCCCCCTACATCAGGTAAATACCCAAACCAGTGAGATGTTGATCCTGTGGATAGAAGTAGCCAGGGAGAAGGGGAGGGGGGCAGAAATGTTAACGTTTTTTTCAGACTAATCACTCTGTCTTCTGTGCCTCACCTGTCTTTTTCAGTTGTGTTGGTAATAGCATTAATACTAATACTACTAATTATGATTGATATTATATTTTATATTATTACATAACTGTTAGTGCTTCTGTGTGCCACAATTTTTCTATAACCTAGTACAATTTTTTTTTAAATGTGTCTTTTTTTACAGAATTACAAACCTCACCTGTCTTGTTTTTTTTAGCTGAGAATACATACTTGACTTTTCCTTGCCTTTAGGCTGGGTTCACATCATTGCGAATTGACCCGCATCCAATTCGCAATATCAGGAGATTTTGACTGGCTCTCTATGGAGCTGGTTCACATATCTCTGGAGCGGCTCGGGTGTGAATTTGCACAGGAGCCCTGTGCGTCTTTTGGTCCGTTTCTGGTCCAAATTCAGCCAAAAATTCAGGCTGAAATCGGAACTGAAATGGTAAATTGGGACGCACAGGACCCCTGCCGGGAGCCGCATCGGTATTAGGTGAAGCTCAGAAACCTACTGCTAAGACACCCAGAAGCATTTGCAGCAGCTTAACAACTGCTGCTGTTGCCCATAGAATTTGAAGGACTAGCAAAAACCCCAAAGACTACTCCTGTATGTCTGACATCAGCTCTTCTTGACTGGAGACTTCATACAATGCCTTAAAAAAGTATTCATTACCCTTGAAATTTTCCACATTTTGTTATGTTACAACTAAAAACGTAAATGTATTTTATTGGGATTTTATGTGATAGACCAAAACATAGTGGCACATAATTGTGAAGTGGAAGGAAAATTATAAACGGTTTTAAATTTTTTTTTACAAATAAATATCTGTAAAGTGTGGTGTGCATTTGTATTCAGCCCCCTTTACTCAGATACCTCTAACTAAAATCTAGTGGAACCAATTGCTTACCTGTGTGTAATTTAATCTCAGTATAAATGCATCTGTTCTGTGCAGCTCTCAGAGGTTTGTTAGAGAACCTTAGTGAACAAACAGCATAATGAAGGCCAAGGAACACACCAGACAGCAAGCTTTGAACATCTCATGGAGCACTGTTCAATCCATCATCCGAAAAATGGAAAGAGTATGACACAACTGCAAACCTACCAAAACATGGCCATTCCACCTAAACTGACAGGCCAGGCAAGGAGAGCATTAATCAGAGAAGCAGCCAAGAAGCCCATGGTAACTCTGGAGGAGATCCACAGCTCAGGTAGAAGAATCTGTCCACAAGACAACTATTAGTTGTGCTCTCCACAAATCTAGCCTTCATGGAAGTGTGGCAAGAAAAAAGCCATTGTTAAAAGAAAGCCATAAGAAGTGCCATTTGCAGTTTGCGGGAAGCCATGTGGGGGATACAGCAAACATGTGGAAGAAGGTGCTCTGGTCAGATGAGACCAAAATGGAACTTTTTGGCCTAAAAGCAAAACGTAAAGTGATAGGTACCCTCCAACATATTTGGTGGCATTGTTTACTAATCAAATGGTTCTGGGACAGCGTAGCACAGATACACAATAAAGATACATCTTTGACTTTTAAACTGATGCCAGAGAATGCTCTGTTCTTGGTAATCCTTGGTCCTGTCTTCTGAGTCAAAAAGTCTCTTCTCCAATTTTTCCTTTGTGCAGCCAGATCACTGATTCCTAGACATTTGCAATCCACCACATTTCTTTTGATTGCTGAATGGATAGCTGACGTGTGCCACATAATGAGGATCGAAGAATTGCTTACGCTTAATGATAGATATGAGTCATTCCAATTAAAATGGACTCAGTGGATCTTTTTCATGGATACAGATGATTTCAGGTCTCTATCATGATCCTACTTCTCCACTTTTAAGAGTACTTATGTGTGTGGTTATGGGCTGTCTCTCTCTTGATGTACCTCTTATTGCTGTTTCTTTTACTGTGTCTAGTTTCTCACTTCCCCTCTTCTCCCTTTCTACCCTTGCTACCTGCTTATATTTCTATCATAGCCCACTTTTGTTTTTTATACCTATCTCAGACTGGTTTCCTGTCGCTATTAAACTTTCAGGTTTATAAAATAGTGGGGCACTGAGTTCATATTCTTAGGTAGATCCCCATCTTTCTATACTGTTGCTAACTTACCCACTGAAGTGGGCTACCATCTCAGCATGGGGATATGTCTGGATGAAGATACCCAATGTTAGTTCCTGCTTGATGTTAATGCTTCTTAGATGGTCATAAATATGTGCTGAACCTTCCATATGCCCACATGTCTCACTTACATGCTGGGACTTTCCCCTCCCCTCTTTTTTTTGTTACTGTACCCTATTCTTTTTGAATTTTTAAATAAACCCAGATTGAGAAAAAACACGTTTTTCATTTGCATATACTTTAAATCATATCCTTGGTTTAAAACTGGTAGCTGGATGGCACAATCTCAAGTGATGGAACATTTGACTTTTATTATCAGTATAACCTCTTTTACTAAAAATGAATTAGGAAATAAAGCCACAAAGAACAGCTGGAGTAGTTAAAAGAAGGTAAAGCCATTGTATAGGGATTTTAACTTGTAAAAGTTTCAGTCCTTTTTAACGTGGGTGGCAGACTGAGACAGGGGACATGAAACAAGTATAAAGTAGATGTTATCCCAATTTGGCTGCAAAAGTAGAAAAACAATTTAAAGCGGTTGCAAACCGTTGGATTTTTTTTCTCACCTGCAAGGTAAAGGCATAATGTGCAAGTATGCATTGCATACTAGCACATTATGTGAAACTTACCTTAAAACGGAGCCTTCCATCTTCACCCATCTTGCTTCCGGGTTTGCGGACTCCGGCTCTGTGACTGCCCGGAGCCGCGATGACATCACTCCCGTGCATGCACGTGGGAGCCGCCGGTCACTGCACAGAACTCTGAAGAAATGGCACGGGTGGCCATTCCTTCAGAGCGCATGTGCCGGTGATGTCACTGGCTGCATGTAATGTAAATATCTCCTAAACGGTGCACATTTAAGAGGCATTTACTCTACCTATAGGTAAGCCTTATTATAGGCTTACTATAGGCTTATTATAGCCTTATTATAGGCTTACTATAGGTAAAATTTAGTGATGGAAGTTTACTTCCTCTTTAAGTATGTAGGGATCTGCTGCCCTCTACTGAGATGGGAGCTGGGACCACATGTCCCTTCCATGGAAAACATAGTGCTAAATGCAGGCCCAAAATAGGGGTTATTAGGCAAGTGCTCCTAATTTTAATAGTTTACTATTGTTGTCCATAGCTTCAGGGTATACATAATTGCTAAAGACTTGTGACCAAATGATATCTGTTCCCTTTGTTGTTATCTCACATGCACTATACCAGATAGCTTTTAGTGAACCTGTCTCTTCTGGTCTGGTATTCTATATCTAGTTTTAGCTCAGTGCCAAATAATGAGCTTAGGGTAGAGCCAGGTTAGGCATCCAAAGGCCATTTAATAGTTAGAGGTCCAGTTGTATGATAGATTACAAGCTACTAGGGACTAAGATGTAGAATAGCTGGCAGTGACGGCTGGTGCTCAAAAACATTTTTTTTTGGGGGGGGGGGGGTGCAAACAAACTGAAAAATTAAATTGTTAGCAGGACTGTAAATAGCCATTTATCAGGTGATTATGTATCATTACTGCTAGATAAAACTGTGCCCATTATATGCAGCCTCACTGCACCCGTCACAGTAGGTGCCAATCACATCCACATTTCACACAGTAAAAGAAAATAAAACCACTTAACACTAGGTGTCCTCATCAGAGCCCCATTTTACATCAGATATCCCAATCAAAGCCACCTTTACAGCAGGTGTCCCCATCAGCATCCCTCTATACATCAGGTGTCCTCATCAGAGTCCCCCTATACATCAGGTGTCCCAATCAGAGTCCCTCTTTACAGCAGGTGCCCCCCTTTACATCAGGTGTCCCAATCAGAGTCCACCATTACAACAGGTGTCCCCATCAACATCTCCCTATAAATCAGGTGTCCCCATCAGAGTCCCCCTGTACATTAGATGTCCCCATCAGAGATTTTGTTTAAAAAAAACCTGACTGTTCCCACCAAGTCCCTACTTGTGCAACCTGACTGCTCCCACCAAGTCTCTACACGAGTCATCTGACTGCTCCTACGAAGTTCCTACCCATGTCTCCTGACTGCTCCTACCAAGTCCCTGCTCGTGTCACCTGACTGCTCCTACCAAGTCCCTGCTCGTGTCACCTGACTGCTCCTACCAAGTCCCTACTCGTGTCACCTGACTGCTCCTACCAAGTCCCTACTCGTGTCACCTGACTGCTCCTACCAAGTCCCTACTCATGTAACCTGACTGTTCCCACCAAGTCCCTACTGGTGTAACCTGACTGTTCCCACCAAGTCCCTACTCGTGTAACCTGACTGCCTGACTGTTCCAACCAAGTCCCTACTCATGTCACCTGACTGCTCTCACCAAGTGCCTACATGAGTCACCTGACTGCTCCTACCAAGTCCCTACTCGTGTCAACTGACTGCTCCTACCAAGTCCCTACACATATCACCTGAGTGCTCCTACCAATTCCCTACTCATGTCACCTGACTGCTATTACCAAGTCCCTACTCATGTCACCTGACTGCTCCCACCAAGTCCCTACTCGTGTAACCTGACTGTTCCCACCAAGTCCCTACTCGTGTAACCTGACTGTTCCCACCAAGTCCCTACTCGTGTAACCTGACTGCTCCCACCAAGTCCCTACTCATGTCACCTGACTGCCCCTACCAAGTTCCTACTCGTGTAACCTGACTGTTCCCACCAAGTCCCTACTCATGTCACCTGACTGCTCCCACCAAGTCCCTACATGAGTCACCTGACTGCTCCCACCAAGTCCCTACTCGTGTCACCTGACTGCTCCTACCAAGTCCCTACACATGTCACCTGACTGCTCCTACCAAGTCCCTACTCCTGTCACCTGACTGCTTCCACCAAGTCCCTACCCGTGTCACCTAAATGCCTCTGTGTGTGCAGAAGTGACAGGGGTCGTGAACACGCTCTGCTTTTACCCAGAATGCGCTCTGCCTCGCCTGTGCACGCTCTCGCCAAGGAGAGTGTAGAGGTGGGCGTGGAGTCTACTGGCGTCATGACTCCGCCCACCGAGCATCAGATAACAGACTGAATCCACTGAATCCAGAGTTTTTGGGGGCTCCAAATAGAGAAAGGGAAGACATTTGACAGATAAGGATACATGCAGGAGGCATGTATATCCTTATAGTTCTGCACTATGGCAGTACTTTATAATTGATGAGAGTGGGTTTACATCCACTTTAATCTTTATTGAACAGAATACCCTGTGTACACAGAGGCACTTTCCTGGGTGGAGGCACCGCCACTTTTATTATCAAACCCACTCCTCCATTTAGTAAAGGTTCTGATTCTCCTTTTTGCCTACATATTTAGTGCCATAACCTGTTTGGGGAGGGGCATTTCTCATAACCCCCCCCCCCCCCAAAAAAAAAAAAGGGTTACAGGTGTCTAAAAGAAGAGCAGTTCTCATTGTTCAAAGCAGCCAATTGAATCTTCTTTGTATGCATATGGTCACTAAGGATAGTCAAGCAGAAATCAGCTAGTCCAGCCACTAAAGCAATGTGCTTTAAAGTATTTCTATTCTCCACTTTTATAACACTTTAAATTATAAACATTGGAACTAGGAGTGTTTATGATGAGGTTAGAAAACATATTTTGCTCCGTTCCCATCTTGTGAGCTTTTAAAATATGTGAACAAATGTTACATAAGTGATGTGGAACCCCCTGACTATTCATACAAAGCTTTTAATGTGCAGGCTTTAGCGTGATGAAAGTATCATTTGCTGGGAAAGAACCATAGACATGAAAGAATACGCACAGTGAAACCCAGTGTGAAATAAACCAGAATGCCTCAACACTCAGACAAAAACAATCCACACTCTGTATGACTTTATCATTCCAACCCCATCATGGTATGATCCACCAGCTAGATTTGTCTTTTTTTTAAGGTTATCTGGTATAAAGTTCATTCTGAAAAGGCTTTTTTCTAAGCTATTATATGGTTTAATATACAGTATCTCACAAAAGTGAGTACCTCCCTCACATTTTTGTAAATATTTTATTATACCTTTTCATGTGAAAACACTATTGTTCAGGTCATGGTATAATAGATATACAGGAAGTGAGAGGAAATATCCCCAACAGGGATACAGAAACTAATAAATAAATGAAAGGTTGTAACCCTTTCCAACATTATCCAAAATTAAAAGATGTTTTTTTTGGTAGTAATGAGCTTGGATGTGATCTGAACCCATGTTTGACCAAACTCAGAGTGATGCTGTCAGTGCCAACCCAATCACCTGTGGCCAGGGAATTCCTTGCTCTGCAGCTGCATGCACACAACAGCATGGGGATATTAATGACATGTGTAGGACATCATTGGCCTAATATGGTCATGTGGTCAATGTCATTGACCTAATATGGCCATGGGGCCATAAAAGGTCAATGATGTAATGGGCATCTCCGCCCATTTGTATACAGTATCTCACAAAAGTGAGTACACCCCTCACATTTTTGTAAACATTTTATTATACCTTTTCATGTGACAACACTGAAGAAATGACACTTTGCTACAATGTAAAGTAGTGAGTGTACAACTTGTATAACAGTGTAAATGTGCTGTCACCTCAAAATAACTCAACACACAGTCATTAATGTCTAAACCGCTGGCAACAAAAGTGAGTACACCCCTAAGTGAAAATGTCCAAATTGTGCCCAAAGTATCAATATTTTGTGTGGCCACCATTATTTTCCAGCACTGCCTTAACCCTCTTGGGTATGGAGTTCACCAGAGCTTCACAGGTTGCCACTGGTGTCTTCTTTCACTCCTCCATGATGACATCACGGAGCTGGTGAATGTTAGAGAACTAGCGCTCCTCCACCTTCCGTTTAAGGATGCCCCACAAATGCTCAATAGGGTTTAAGTCTGGAGACATGCTTTGCCAGTCCATCACCTTTTTTTAACAGAACAGAAGTCCATCACCTTGACCCTTTGCTTCTTTAGCAAGGCAGTGGTCATCTTGGAGGTGTGTTTGGGGTCTTGATCATGTTGGAATACTGCCCTGCTGCCCAGTCTCCCAAGGGAGGGGATCATGCTCGGCTTCAGTCACAGTACATGTTGGCATTCATGGTTCCCTCAATGAACTGTAGCTCCCCAGTGCCGGCAGCACTCATGCAGCCCCAGACCATGACACTCCCACCACCATGCTTGACTGTAGGCAAGACACACTTGTCTTTGTACTTCTCACCTGGTTGCTGCCACACACGCTTGACACCATCTGAACCAAATAAATATATCTTGGTCTCATCAGACCACAGGACATGGTTCCAGTAATCCATGTCCTTAGTCTGCTTGTCTTCAGCAAACTGTTTGCAGGCTTTCTTGTGCATCATCTTTAGAAAAGGCTTCCTTCTGGAACAACAGCCATGCAAACCAATTTGATGCAGTGTGTGCCGTATGGTCTGAGCACTGACAGGCTGACCCCCCCACCCCCCACCCCCCACCCCTTCAACCTCTGCAGCAATGCTGGCAGCACTCATACGTCTTTTTCCCAAAGACAACCTCTGGATATGACGCTGAGCACGTGCACTCAACTTCTTTGATCGACCATGGCAAGGCCTGTTCTGAGTGAAACCTGTCTTGTTAATCCGCTGTATGGTCTTGGCCACCATGTTGTTCAGTTTCAGGGTCTTTGAAATCTTCTTATAGCCTAGACCAACTTTATGTAGAGCAACATTTCTTTTTTTCAGATCCTCAGAGAGTTCTTTGCCATGAGGTGCCATGTTGAACTTCCAGTGACCAGTATGAGAGAGTGAGAGTGATAACACCAAATTTAACACACCTGCTCCCCATTCACACATGAGACCTTGCAACACTAACGAGTCACATGACACTGGGCAGGGAAAATGGCTAATTTGGCCCAGTTTTTTCACTTAGGGGTGTACTCACTTTTGTTGCCAGCGGTTTAGACATTAATGGCTGTGTGTTGAGTTATTTTGAGGGGACAGCAAATTTACATTGTTATACAAGCTGTACACTCACTACGTTACATTGTAGCAAAGTGTCATTTCTTCAGTGTTGTCACATGAAAAGATATAATAAAATATTTACAAAAATGTGAGGGGTGTACTCACTTTTGTGAGATACTGTATATTAAAATTTGTGGTATAATGTACTAGGCCTTTGCGCCCTCTTTTGTTTGTTTTTCCAGTGGCCATAGGAAATCCCCTGTCCTAGAGGGCAGCAAGGCTTCAGGAGATTATCCATATGTGCAGTGAAATAGTACTTATACCTTACCAGGCTATCACACAGGGGACAAATGCTGTGTTTGAAGTAGAAGAGAAGAGAACACCAGCTGCAAGGAGTGGAAAGGATCAGGTAAATAAAATAGCTTTTAGAAGCCCCTTAGGCTTAAAGCGGAGCTCCACCCAAAAGGGGAAGCTTTGCTTGTCTGCCTCCCCCACCCTCCTCCGCTGCCACATTTGGCACCTTTTAGGGGGTGCGGGTACCTGGTTTTGACAGGTACCTTCTCCCACTTCTGGCTCAGTTCGCCATGGAAGTTCGCCCCCCACCTCCTTCCCTTGCAGCTTTCTGTGGCACTTCACAGGTCCCAGAAGACTACGGCCCATTCACAAAGCGCAGCATGCTACACGCATGCGCATTAGGAAACCGGCTGTGAGGCCTCAAGGCATCACTGTCGGTTTCCCTTAGTCAAGATGGCGGCACTCGCACCCGATAGCCGATTGATGAATCAGCTCAGTTGAGGACACTGCTGGATGCCTGAAAAGGTAAGTGCCCTAATATTAAAAGTCAGCAGCTACAGTATTTGTGTGTGTGGGGGGGGGGGGGGAGCCTGGAGCTCCTGTTTAAGCAATTATTGCTTGCAGTGCGGGCAGTCCCGCTGTAGGGAGGATTCTTTCCTGGGAGAGAAGCTTTATATTGAATCATGAAAAATCATAGAACCCTGGTTTGGTGGTTACCATGTATTTTTCCTATTGCGCACACTTGCTACAGCTCAAAACCTTACTGTGCACTGAAAAATACAAAGATTTAAAAGCAAGTCAAACCGCCACTTCCTGTTATTTGTCTGACTGTTATATTGACTCACCGGCCTCAATGTAATCATTTCAATTCATATAGATTAACCACTTCAGCTCCAGGAGGTTTATCCCCAGTCATGACCAGGCCATTTTTTGTAATGCGGCACTGCGATACTTTAACTGACGCACTACTCTGTACCCAAATAAAATTTTTGCCCTTTTTTTTTTTCCACAAATAGAGCTTTCTTTTGGTGGTATTTAATCACCTCTGTGGTTTTTATTTTTTGCGCTATAAACAAAAAAAGACCAGCAATTTTGAATTTTTTTTTTTATTTTCTGCTATAAAACATATCCAATAAAAAAAATGTAAGAAATTGAATTTCTTCATAATTTTAGGCCAATATGTATTCTGCTACATATTTTTGGTAAAAAAAATCCCAATAAGCGTATATGCATATATTGATTGGTTTGCGCAAAAGTTATAGTGTCTACAAACTATGGAATATTTATTTAAATTTTTTTTTATCTTTACTAGTAATGGCAGTGATCAGCGAGTTATAGCGGGACTGCAATATTGCAGCGGACAAATCGGACACCTAAGTGACACTTTTTGGGGACCAGTGACACTAATGCAGTGATCAGTGCTAAAAAATGCACTGTCACTGTACTAATGACACGGGCAGGAAAGGGGTAAACATAAGGGGCAATCAAAGGGTTAAATGTATCCCTAAGTTGTGCTTACTAGCTGTGTGTGTGTGTGTGTGGGGGGGGGGGGGTGCTTTGACTAAGAGAAAGCAAAGATCCATGTTTCTGTTTAGCAACACAGGATCAGTACCTTCCCCTCTGACAGAACGACAACCTGCTCTGTTTACATAGGCAGACTGACGTTCTGCTTGTGTCCCGAGTGATCGGTGGGTCCCGGTGGACATCGAGGACACCAGGGAGCGGGTCGCTGGTGGCACGGGCGCGCCACAGACCCAGAAGTGCAGGATCACGTACCAGTACGTGATTCTGCGCAGAGCAACCGCCCTGCCACAGTAAATGTACGCGGGGCGGTTGGGAACCGGTTAAATGGTTCTCAAAATGAAAGAAGAAAAATGGATGTTCCTGATCATCTACTCAGTTCAGCAGATTAAAAAGGATGTACGGTATCTGTATGGTTATAATGACTAACATCAGCTCTTTCCCTCCATTTTTTTTTTTTTTAATGTAAGCCCTAAGATGGGTATAGACAGTTTTTATCTGTTCCGGTGTGAACAAAAAAAAAAAACATCTAATTCCCCCCAGTTCCATGAAAGTTTTCATGAAACTGGAATACTTTCATCGATCAGAGATTTTTAAGGGTAAAAGTTTGTCGCCATTCCACGAGCGGGCGCAATTTTGAAGCGTGACATGTTGGGTATCAATTTACTCGGCGTAAAATTATCTTTCACAATATAAAAAAAATTGGGCTAACTTTACTGTTGTCTTATTTTTTTTTCCATTATTCAAAAAAGTGTATTCTTTCCAAAAAAAGTGCGCTTGTTACACCGCTGCGCAAATACAGTGTGACAGAAAGTATTGCAACGACCGCCATTTTATTTTCTAGGGTGTTAGGAAAAAAAAATGTATAATGTTTGGGAATTCTAAGTAATTTTCTAGCAAAAAAAAAAACAAAAACGGTTTTTAACTTGTAAACAACAAATCTCAGAAAGAGGCTCGGTCCCTAAGTGGTTAAACAGGGAGGGCCACACACAAGTTGAAATTCTGCCAGTCCTTGCTGATGCAGCCAAATTTTGATGTGTCTGTATTCATCCTTAGGCCCAAGTCACTCTGATGACTTTGTAGTAGTGATTTTGTAACAGTTATAGAATCACTTTTCCTAACGTTTTTTCGACTAGAAACATCCCCACCCCTTTGTGTTTTTGTATGCCAGCCTCGGAATGGGAAATCCCCCACCCGCAGCTCTTTGGCCCAGGAATGACAGTTGACTTCCAGTTTCGGAAAAAAAAAAAAAAAAAAATCTCATCCCTAATTGCCATCAATAAAAAGGTCTGTGTTCTTGAAGTGATTTGTAGCTTAAAGTGGAACTTTATGACAAAATTTTAAAATGGGCAAATAGGCCAGATTTTTAATGCAGAATAGACATGCTAAGTTAGTTACCTGCCTGTCTGCCTATGTACAGTAGGCTGCACATGTGCAGCTCATTGTATAAATTCTCCAGTACTGAGCTGACTGAACTCCTGCGCATGTGTGGGAGTGACATCATCGCAGCCTGGCCAATGAAAGTGGCCAGTGATTGATACCTGGAAGCCGACCGCCTGAAGATGTCAGCGGCTGGCAGGGAACTCTGGGACACTGCATTACCAGACTGAAGGTGGTTATAGTTCTGCTTTAAAGAGGAACTTCAACAAAGAAAACAAAAATTAAGAGTTGGTAGCCACAAATACTGTAGCGTCTGACTTTTAATAAAAAGACACTTACCAGCCTAGGGATCCAGTGCTGTCCTCACTATGGCCAGTCTTCAGGTAATGGCTCTGCCATGTTGACTGTGGGAAGCTAGCTATGACTCCCAGCGGCTTCACAGCCGGACCCCACTGCGCATGCGCAAGCTGCACTGTGCTCTGTGAATGGTCCCGCAGCCTCCGGGACGTGGGGGGGGCACTTCCACTCGGATCGCCCAGGCAATCTGACAGGAAGTAAGAGAGGGTACCTTTCAAAACTAGATACCAGCTCCCAGAAAAAAACACAATTAATGTTGGGGGGAGGAGGAAGAAGATTGGAACTTCCTGTAATAACTGATGTTCCGCATTACTTGCTAAGCAAATTACATTTACAGTGTTTGGAGCTGATGATGATCATGGCACACATTAAAAAGTGCTTTGTGCATCAATTACCTTACTCCCAGTCCTTTCCTACCCTGAGGACCTGGCCTGTGTGCATCAATTACCTTACACCCAGTCCTAGCCTGCCATGAGGACCAGACCTTTGTGCATCAATTACCTTACTCCCAGTCCTATCCTGCCATGAGGACCAGACCTTTGTGCATCAATTACCTTACTCCCAGTCCTATCCTGCCATGAGGACCAGACCTTTGTGCATCAATTACCTTACTCCAAGTCCTATCCTGCCATGAGGACCAGACCTTTGTGCATCAATTACCTTACTCCCAGTCCTATCCTGCCATGAGGACCAGACCTTTGTGCATCAATTACCTTACTCCCAGTCCTATCCTGCCATGAGGAACAGACCTTTGTGCATCAATTACATTACTCCAAGTCCTATCCTGCCATGAGGACCAGACCTTTGTGCATCAATTACCTTACTCCCAGTCCTATCCTGCCATGAGGAACAGACCTTTGTGCATCAATTACATTACTCCAAGTCCTATCCTGCCATGAGGACCAGACCTTTGTGCATCAATTACCTTACTCCAAGTCCTATCCTGCCATGAGGGCCAGACCTCTTTGCCACTCGTTATCTTTTTGGACACTGGTCCCCTCACCATCCCTGTGAGTTCTCCTCAGGAGCCCATGAAAGAGGACCCAGCTACTGGACATGTCCCCTCTACCAGAAAGAGGTGTACACAACAAGCAGACAGTAATGTGGACACCCGCAGAAGGGCCCTAGGAAGTAAACTGAAGAACTGGGAAGGATCATCAAGTGATTGTGACTTCAGGTAATAAAATAGGCATTTAGAGAGTTTTTTTTATACCAGAAGTTAGTTAGAGGGGGTGGTGGGGACCGGGCTTGCTTATATTCTGGAGTTGGGCTTCAGGCTTAGGTCACACCTATGCATTTTTATGTGTGTCTTGCAGTGCATAAAAATGATGTGTTATGAACATACATTGAGCCCAATATGGCCGTTCACATCTGCGATCTGCGTTGGAAAAAATTAGGCATGTCCAATTTTACATGCATTTTTCTGCACTTTCTAGCCCCTTGAAGTCTATGGAAGTACAGTACATACATAAACATGCACATATTGTGCATTTTCATGCAATTTTCATTCAAACACTTGGCAGCTTGTCAGCTCATGGTTAAAACAACTCCCCTGGATAACTGCCATGGCCTTAGTCACAATGAAGACTGTGACAGTTGCTGCAGCTGCAAATAGGGTTGTAAAATTAGCCATGTTTCCTCACTTCCATACACTGAAAATCAGGTAGCACATTGCTTCATGATGCAGGAAAAACATCCTTATTGGTTAATGAGAAAAATGCATAACACATGAAAACGCATGTAAAATGCAATAAAATTCAAACTCAATTAAAAATGCATGAAAGTGGAAATGGAGAGATGTGAACAAGGCCTTAGGTGCTGTAGCACATATGTTTAAAGCAGTTGTGTAGGCTTGTTTTTCTCTAAAATAACAAACATGTTATACTTACTGGCTCTGTGCAATGGTATTGTGCAGAACGGCCCTCAATCCCCTCTTCTGAAGTCAAGCACTGTCTGCTCCTCCTCTTCTGTGTCTGCCCCCATAGCAAACCACTTGACACACACAACGCATCTTTGCCCTGCAGAATTCAATTGCCAGTAGCAGGAGCCAATGGCTCCCACTGTTGCCTCTGTGTTCTGTGAGGAGAAAATCACAGACCAGCGCCATTGCAGATGGGCACAGAGCTAGATCACTCAGGTAAGTATATAGGGGGGTGAGGGGGCAATACAACTACTGAGACATTTTTTACCTTAATTCAGGGAATACATTAAGGTAAAACATGTTCTGCCTTTAAAACAACTTTAAATGGAAGGCCATAGTTCTTGTTTAACAACCAGTCCACACTATTTAAAGCTAAACTGTGGGCTAGAAAAAAAATACCCATGCAGTGGGGGCCCCCACTCCAAGGGTTAAATATTAATTAGGTAGAACTATAGGCAAAACTTTTTTTCATTTGGCATAAAGTAAGGGAGGGTTATAACCCCTGTCAGTTTTTTTGCCAACAATGCCCCATTGGGGAGATTTATCTTCACTTCCTGTCCCATAGACAAAGCAGGACATGAGAGGAAATCCCTACAAATTAAGGGAATCCCTTGGGCCCCCTCAAGTCACCAGGACTATCTTAACGTATAGGCACCCCTGGGCAGTGCCCAAGGGCCCCAGGTGCATGGGGGCCTCATAATAATCTTGCATTACATATGCTTACTTTGGTGGGAGAGTCCCTGGCATTTTATTAAGCTGCCTCGAGATGGCCCGCAGAGGGCTAACTCTACAATCTGGAGTGAAACCTCACTTTTTTTTAAGGTTGCTGCTTGTGTGGGCGAGATATGTACTCCAGCCAATCCCCACTGGCCCTTCTCTCCTGTCCATCTCAGGTGATGTAAGCACCTGAGATGGACAGGAGAGAAAGTTTGATGGGAATCGGAGTGTAATCAGGTTGTAACAGTTTGTCAGGTGCTGTCCCAGCCAGGAGGGTAGAAGTTGATGCTTTTCCAGTTCTTTGGTTTTGGCGGGTACTTCTCTGGACCTGACTCCCTGGTCCTGTGTGATATAAAAGGGGCCATGGTCTGGAGGTAAGAGTGGGAGAAGGATGCTATCCATCACCATCCAGATGCAGAACTATCAAAATCTGGGGTTCACCCTGAAAACACCAGCACTGGTCTGTGCCTCGGAAGGACTTGTACCTACATGTAGATGCCTACAAATAACTTATCTTTGCTTGAACTACACCTTAGCAGATAATCCAGGGAAGCACTGAAGCCTGTAGTTAGAGAGTTAGGGAATAGGAAATAACGCCTTTATCTGTTGGACTGTGAAATGTCTGCTTGCACTTTTCTTAACTAAAGAGTTTGAAACTTTGTCCTTCCCTTGGCTCAAGTTTCTGAAAGGGGTGTAATGTAAGTAACTGACATGCATATAGTTCCCCGAGTGGGTCTTAAACACATTGGGGTATGAAAACATTGGTGTGGAGTGAAGTAGTGTGAAGACACAAGTAGATACCTGGAGTAACAGGGGTTTAACCAGCAGCCTGTTGATAGGGTGCACCTGTTATAGGTGGAATGGCCTCTAGCAGCGAGGGAGATGTTGTCGGCACTCCTTCCGCAAGCGGTCTGTCTCCCAGAGCAATGGGAGCGGATTCGTGCCACAGAGGTTCCCATCCTGTACAGAGGTACAGAAGTTCAGGTGTTAAGTTAAGTGAAATTGTGGAGCCCGCACAGAGTACACGACAGGGCCCACTGCACTCCTGGGGAATAGTAATGGAAAACTCTGGACAGATGGCTGATGTCCCTCCTAAATGCACATTACAGAGAAGGTGTACATTGTCACAGGGAACCAAGGGTTAACTGGAGACAGTTGCAGTTCAAGTGTATATGGTGTACGTTTATTTCTAGGGGTGGAGGTCCGTCTTAAGGTTGAGTATTCCTCCATGGTGGCTTCAGCCTTGTCCCAGTACATTGATGAAAATGACACAAAACAAAAAAGGTACCCCATGTGTGTAGTAAAGTGACCCTAAAAAGTACCTAACGTAGCCAAGAAAAACCCATGCAGAGTAGGCCTCTCATGTGACCCAGTGCATGGGGGCCAACGAGTTAATGGGAAAACATGTAGGCGTGACAAACAACCTATCTACCCCTGTAGGCCCCACCCGTCTGCCTACATCAGGAGCAGTACACACCTCATCCACACAGTAAAATGCTCCACCTCAGGGGATTCTTCCTGAACCGATGCAGAGTGCTAAAAACTGCCAGAGAAATGGGGGAGGGATTGTATGTTTAACTCAATGACAGCCTGCCAGAACAGGTAAGATCTGTGCCAGCAGCTTCCCTGCACAGCTCTGCTTTAGGAAATCATTTCTGTATTGTCGATTATTTCCCCCTGTACTGTGTCCCCCTGATCCACCTACACTTTGCCCTCCTGACCCACTCACACTGTGCCCTCCTGACCCACCCACACTATGCCCTCCTGACCCCTGCACTTTGTCCTCCTGACTTACCCACCCTGTGCCAACTGATGACCATACTGTGCCCTCCTGACCCACCCACACTGTGCCCTACTTGCCCCCTGTATTGTGTCCTCCTGACCCACCCACACTGTGCCCTCCTGATTCACCAACACTGTGCCCTCCTGACCCCTGTACTGTGCCCTCCTAACCCACTCACACTATACCCTACTGACCACTGCACTGTGTCCTCCTGACCTACCCAAACTGTTCCATACTGATCCTTATGTTGTGCCCTCCTAAAAAGTTTTTCTTAGTTTCTGTCGGTAAATTTTGTAAATAATGGGATTTTTGACTTACCGTAAAATCCATTTCTCTGAGTTCATTGACAGACAGAGTGCTCCATTATTCAGAATCATAGCTTTATACTGCTCCCTCCAGGAGTAGGACACTAGGCAGAAAAAAAGGACTTGGCTATGCCTATGGGCAGTCCTAGGTGGTATACACCCCCCTCTCTGCTATAGGCCATCAGTTTAGTAACAAGCAGTTTCAGAAGTATTAAAACTCCTTAGAGGGGTGGGTGCTGTGTCTGTCAATTAACTCAGAGAAATGGATTTTACGGTAAGTCAAAAATCCCATTTTCTCTTTCATTCTTTGACAGACACAATGCTCCATTATTCAGAACCATAGGGATGTCCCAAAGCAGTGCCAAACATGAGGGATGGGACAACAAAAAATCCCAAGGCTAACACAAGAACCAACCAGGTAACAGGAGCTCAACACAGAACAATCTGGAGCCCAACCTGAACAATACCCCTTCAAGAGGGAATAGACCCTTAAACAGCAGCCTGCAAAACCTTGCGGCCAACAGAGGCATCAGCAGATGCCAACACATCCACTTCATAGAACGTTGTGAAAGCGTACACCGACGACCAAGTGGCCACCTTGCAAACTTGTGCAATGGACGCCTGATGACAGCAGGCCCAAGAAGCACTAATTGACCAAGAAGAATACGCCGTAACAGGGAAAGGAGGAACCCAATCCCCAACAGATTAGGCCAGAGTCATCACTTGTGCGATCCATTCAGAAATGGTCGCAGAAGAAGCAGACAGCCCCTTTCTTGGTCCGTCCATGATCACAGTGAGGCTGACCTCCAAAAAGACTCAGCAGCTGCCAAATACACCCGAATTCCCCAAACCACATCCAGGGCAGATAAGGCAAACTACCTAGGATGTGTTGACCAGGGACACAAGGAAGGCAACGCACTGTCCTTATTCAAATGAAAAACTGAGGAAGAAACAATGGAAAAGGGCGAAGAACCACCTTAACCTTGTGTAATCCTGGGTAAGGTGTACGACAAGATAACGCTACCATTTCCGACACCCTGCAAGCAGAGGTGATAGCCGCCAAAAGGGCCACCTTCCGAGACAGAGTAAGCAGTGGAATCTCCAGAAGATTGTGAGAGAGAGACTTCTGGAGAACTGGAATCACCAAGTTCAGATCCCACGGGGGTAGACGAGACTGCACCCGTGGAAACAGACGTCAAACCCCTTGAATAAAAAAGGTACACACCAGGGAGTGCGAGACCAGGGGATGCTGAAGAAGGCCACCCAGGCTGACACCTGGCCCTTGATGGTACTCGAGGCCCATTCCTGCTCAATCCCCCGTGAAGGGAGGTTGGAATCGGAGCCACCGTGAAAGAACGAGGATGAATGCCCGGTGACTCACACCAGGATATATGTTCTTTCCACATCCAGAGGTAGAACCTCCTAGAAGTAGACTCCCTAGCCATCAGCAGCGTCGAAACTGCAGCACCTGGCCCATCACAGCCAGGCCGTTAAAACCAGCGACTCTAAAGAAGGATGGAAGAACGGCCCTTGGGACAGTAGATCCCCCCTGAGAGGCAGTCGCCAAGGAACGTCGGTGACCAGGCACACCCGGTCAGCATACCTAGACCGACGGGACCCATGCAGAGCTAATAGAATGACCAGAATCCCTGCGGCAGTGCTCCTGCACAAAAGCCACAGCAGAAGCTGGAGAGGAGGAAAGGCGTAGAGCAAACGTTACCAGCACCATGGGCCACCAGAGTGATTGGGGAGCCCACCAGGGGATCCCGTGACCTTGCCAGAAACCTTGGTACCATCCTGTTTAGCCTGGACGCAAACAGATCTACCTCAGGAGTGCCCCATCGGTGACATATGCGATGAAACACGGCCCGGTGAAGGGCCCACCCCGTGGTCCAACCCTAGCCGACTGAGGCATCTGACTGTCAGTATTCCACTCCTGGAATACGTATGTCAGAGAGGGCCGGAATGAGACGTGCTGCCCACCGGAGGATACTGACAACTGACAGGGCTGCCAATTATTTGGCCTGCCCTGGTGATTGACATAAGCCACCGCCGTTGCATTGTCCGACTGGATCCGTACCGGAAGCCCCCGAAGTCGATCCGTCCATGATCCAGACAGTTTGAACGCTCGAAGTTCCAGGATATTGCTCGGTAGTCTGGATTCCACCAACGTCCAACGACGCTGAGCAGAGCTCAGTCCAAGGACATCTCCCTACCCGGACAGACTGGCATTGGTGGCCACCCTGTTCAATACAAGGGGAGAAAGCAAAATGGAGGAAGTGCTGTAGTTGGGCACATAGTGGAATGCGTAAGTAAGCATTCGTGATGTTGATAGAAGTCAGAGAGTCCCTATGATGAAGGGGTGCCACCGTCGCGCGGATGGACCCCATCCTGAACTTCTGTACCCACACAATGAAGGTCAGGGCCTTGAAGTCTAGATTCGGACGTACCATGCCCTCCATCTTTTGGACTGTGAACAGGTTTGAATAAAACCCCAGAAACTGTTCCCTGTTCCCAGAAACTGTTCCCGACACGGGAACCGGGACAGTTATGCTCTGTACACACGATAGGATTTTCTGACAACAAAATCCATGTTTTTTTCCCCGACGGATGTTGGCTCAAACTTATCTTGCATACACACGGTCACACAAATCTTGTCGGAAATTCCGAACGTCAAGAACGCGGTGGCGTACAACACGTACGCTGAGCCAAGAAAAATGAAGCTCAATAGCCAGCGCGGCTCTTCTGCTTGATTCGGAGCATGCGTGGAAATTTGTGCGTTGGAATTGTGTACACACTATCTGAATTTCCGACAACGGATTTTGTTGTCGTTAAATTTGAGAACCAGCTCTCAAATTTTGTGTGGCAGAAATTCCAATGGAAAAGTACGGGGCATAACATTCTGAAGCAACAGGGCTTGCTATCTAAGCACAACTGCAGAGACTCAGCAACCAGGGGAACTGCAGCCAAGAGGCATAGCAGACAAACTGCAGCTCCTAGACCAACAAGTCCGCCAATGCAGCAATGGCAGGGGGATTCTGCTCTCCCTCCAGGTATGTCAGCTGGATCTTTAGAAGCCAAAGATTCCTCTATTGCAATTCAGCGAAACGGCGAAAATGCATATGCAATAGCACGCACAACATGAGTCTCCCACTGGCCTATAAAAGCCACTCTGTGCCATGACCAGATTGCTGGTTTGTCTTTCAGCTCCCCGTGTGTTTTCTGCTTGTATCCTGATTTTTGGTTACCTGTTGTGACCCGGATTGACCTTGACCTGCTCTGATCTCTTCCTGCATCTGACCCTCGGCTTGCCTCTCAGACTTCTCCACTTGCTTCCTGTGTTTGACCCTCGGCCTGTCTACAGATATTGCTTCCTGTCTCCAGTGATTGACCCTCAGCCTGCTCCTGGACTTTGCTATTGTCTTCAGTGCTCGACCCCTGGCTTGCTCACAGACTTTGCTTCCAGTTACCTGTGTTTGACCCTCGGCCTGTTTACAGACTTTGCTATCAATCTTCAGTACTAAGTCATCAGCCTGCTGACAGACCTGCTAACAGTCCTTTGCACTAGACTGTTTTTGCCCATCTAGAGACTCTTACTAGTCAACGGTGTTTGACCCCCAGCCTGTTGTTGGATCAGCTGTTTATCCTCCTTCTTGAGCTTCAGCATCTTCCAATCCTGCACAGCTGTCTCCCTGCCGGTGACCTTCACGCAAGACCTGCCCAGCCTGCTGGTGACTCGTGCCTCTTTGTGCCCTTCACCCCCTGTACCATCTCCAGGAGTGGAGTGCGCTTAGTCGCAAGAGGTTACCGCTTTCAGCATCTCGGCCTCGGGGAGTACCCTTATCTGACACTGAGAGGACAGGGAACGTGTCCACCAACTCCGTATGGTGGGCCACGTCCGTGGCGGCAGAGCCATATATAGGATCGTTTGAGACAGGGGAGGTAGGGGAGGGCGGGGGGTGCCATTTACTAGGCTATATGCCTAAGCGCCACCCAAAAAACTCAGACGGGGGCCACCAACTGAGACCCCCACCACCCGAGCCCCGCACAGGGGATGTCGATTGAGGCTCTGCACAGGGGACGCTGACAGAGGCCCCTCACAGGGGGCGCCAGATGCCCCGCACAGAGGGCTTCACTGAGCCCCTCACGGGGGGCACAGACCAGGGCCCCTCACAGGGGGCACCGACGGAGGCCCCACATAGGGGGGCGCCGACCAAGGCCCCACACAGGGGGGTGCCGATCGAGGCCCCACACAGGGGAGCGCTAACGAAGCCCCACATAAGGGATGATGACCGAGGCCCTGCACAGGGGGGGGTCGACAGATGCCGCCCACACGAGGCACCACTGAGACCCCTCACAGGGGGCCCAGGCCAAGGCGGGACCGGACCGATCTGAGCCACTGAATGGAGGGCAGACACCCAAAAAACAGAAGCGGCCGCCCGCCCTGGGGCCACCCACCCAGCACCAAGTCGGTAGGCCACAAAGCCGCTGCCTAAATTTTCGGCCGCCTGCCGCGAGCGCATGGCCCGCGAGGGGAACCGGATAGATCCCAGCCGCTGAATGGAGGGCAGACACCCAAAAACGGATAGTAACGGACTCGCCCTGGGGCCGCCCACCCAGCACCGGGTTGGTAAACCGCAAAGCTGCGGCCTAAATTACGGAAGGGCCGTCGCAGGCAGTCCCCTGATCGCAGACGTCCGGTCACCTGCCTCCTAGGCCTATCCATTGCAGCAGGTGGGCCCAAGGAATACCCCCCCAGTAGCAACCTAGAGGGCGGAGGGGGGGGGGTACAGTGTGTCCAAAAGCACCTAAGCCAGAAGCCTGGGCCTCACCTGGGGAAGGGAGGAAGGGGGGTGGAGGAGAACCCTGGAGGGACCGACCACCCCAGGGAGTACCCGCACCCCACGAAACGTCCAGGGAAGGAGAGGAGGGGGCCCCGTACTTACCGATCCAGCGAAGCGTGCGGGTAATGCTCCCAGACAGATCCCCTCGCCACAGAAGTAGAGGGGCTGTCGGCCATGAGGAACGCTGCGACTCAGGCCGAGACCCGGTCGTATGCAACCTCGTGAGATGTTTAACTCGCAGGGTCAGCCCTCGTCCAGTGGGGCTATTTTGCGGCGGACCTAGCACGTAGCTGCAGTCTGCATGCGCTCGCTGGTCAGTCTGAGGAGACCACTGGATCTTAGTGTCCATCCCGTTGCCCACTCCGGCAGTTGATTGTAGATCTCACCAGAGAAAAATCCAGGAAAAAAGAAAGTAACAAACAAAAAACATTCCCAGGACTAGAGATCCCAGCAGGGAACTTGGTCCTTACTCCTGAAACTGAAGGCCTATAGCAGAGAGGGGGGTGTATACCACCTAGGACTGCCCATAGGCATAGCCAAGTCTTTTTTTCTGCCTAGTGTCCTACTCCTTTAGGGGGCGGTATAACCCTATAGTTCTGAATAATGGAGCTCTGTGTCTGTCATTGAACGAAAGAGAAAAGTAATTTTTCTCATTCACTGATGTGCGCTGATGAGGTGGCACTTATGGGCACTGATTAGGTGGTACTGATTAGGAGGCACTAATATGCCACACTTATGGGCACTGATATGTGGCACTGATGGGTGGCACTGGTGTGCACTGTTAGGTGGCACTTGAGGGCACTGATAGGTGGCACAGATAGGCGGCACTGATGAACATTGATGGGTGGCACTAATGGGCGGTACTGATGGGCATTGATTGCAGCACTGAAAGTCAGCACTGACTGGCATCACTAACAGGCATTGATTTCTGGCACTGGTGGCGCTTTAGTCTAATCAGGGCACTGATGATCATTTCCCTGACTAAATGTCTTGTTGTCTCCTGCGAGGAGATGGTGCTGATCGGCTCTCCTTGCCACACACTCTGTCAGTGTAAGGCTATGAGAGCCGATCACCAGCACGTCCTGTATTTACATGTGATCAGCTGTGATTGGACACAGCCGATCACATGGTTAAAGAGCCGCGTTAGCGGCTTTTTATAGAGATCAGGGTTGTGCCATGTCCTAGCAACACGGCCAGCGCATGGGAGCGGCCGTTCGGGTGTGCCGTCATATGACGTCCATCCAGAACGAGAACTGCACCGTCCCTCCACCATTTGAGGGTGGGTGGGCGGCAATTGGTTGAAGAGGTCAGTGGCCAGCAGGGTACTCCAGGATGTTGCTTTCTTAGACTGATGGTGAGTATAGTTTCTCTTTGATTTCTTCCAGTTTCGTTATCTACAAACTGGAGGTAATTATTTTTGAAATTGGTGCATGAAAGGTGCCACTTTGTAAACGTAGCCCTATTAAGCACTACCGGAATCTGCTATGTATTTTGGTAAAGTTACAGAAACAGGCAGTAGGCATTTCTGAATCTGGTCATAGTGCCAGAAAACTGTTGGTAGTACTTTGTTGAAATCCCCTGAGAGTTTTACACAGGTGCGCATGTGAACAGCGAGACATGTGCAGACATGATAGCGCTCTTTGCCAGGTATTTGGGACCTACGGAATTTTGTCGCATGTGCACAGATGCGGGGTCTGGTATTTGGGACTTTGCAAAGACCTGCGCACCTGAGTGCATGCACAGAAAGACCCTGAAAATATACAGAAATCCTGCAGGTCTCTGCCAGGTCCCAAATACCGACAGGACATACCATGCTTGATTTTTAAAGATGGTGGTGTGGGGGGGGGAAATATTACAGAGGTGAAGTTGCTTTTGAAGTCATCTGCATTTTTATTCAGCTGTATGATTCATAAAACATATCCTGTTGTGTCACCTCTGCTACATCCCTTAACTAAGCTTGGGGCAAATCATAGTGTCTTAGTAGTAGTAAGTCATGATTTTCATAGATAAATCAAACATTTGTCATATTTGTTTGAGATAGCTAATTACTATGTTACTCAGTAGAGGCTTGGTCTCTAGGTGGACCTGTATCTTTAAAGCCAGCAGGGCAACTAATCCACATTGCTGCTGGGTAACCCATACTTATCCCATCTTTCTGTCCTCTATGTGCACTCACATGACCTTCCAAATTATAGCTCTAAGATCACTGTTGACTTCCAAAGGTTTCCTAGCACCTACCACACTGTACTGGCAGATCCTGTTGTCAACATCTTAACTGCATTGAGCTCAGCAGTAAAAATAAATCCTTACTCCATATGGTTGCCTGGATTCTCCCCGCTCTGTACAGCTGCCTCCAGCACACTCTTATTGGCTTATGCAGTAAAGAAGCTCCAAGTGAAGTCATGATGTGCAAAGTGCAGACAAATATCTTTCACTGGCTACATTGAAAATCCTATTGGTTGTTATGGGTCAGTACACTTTGCACATCATCATTGCTTTTGATATTGTTATAGTGATGTAAAAGTCAGAATGTTCCTTACAAAATCATCTCAGGTTTAAAAGGACAGTTCAATCCCTGGAAATGTCCCTGGTGCTCAAAGCTGGCCAGCTGTACAAAAAAAACTCCTATACTTCTGTGGGATAAATCCATTTTAACCATTCATTCATTGTGTAATTTTTTTGAAGAGCAGTAGAGGAAAAAAAAAATAAAATAAACATATGGCTTAGTGATTGATACACTTTCTTTGCAGCACTGGGGTACCCAGTATGGGACCCAGCCAGGACACTCTCTGGACACTGCATGTTCTCCCTGTGCTTGTGTGGGTTTCCTCCAACAATTAAAAGCACAATTTAAAGCACAACTCCAGCAAAGTGAAGATATGCCCTGCTCTTGCACTGCAAGGGTTAAATGCTTGCCTAGGGGATGGCAAAAGCAGTTTCACTTGCCTAGTCCTCTATTCCTATGCTCCAGTGGTGGACTGCCCCTCGGCATCCTCAAGTCCAAGGCAGGGCTATGATTGCTTGATGACGTCAGAGGAACCTGCGACTGCTGGAACATAGGGGATATAAAAGATGTGGGGACTGGCCCTGCAGTGCAGAGGATTGGGTGAGTAAAATTGCTTTTCTTGTTCCCCTAGACCTAAATGAGCATTTACCCTTGCAATGGAGTAGCAGCCCCACTGCAAGGGAGCATTATTATTTTCTCTGGAGATCAGCTTTTAAGTAGGTTAATTCGGCTCCTGTCCAAATTGGTCCTAGTGTGTGTGCATGTGAGATAGGGTTCTTAGATTGTAAGCTCCTTGTCGGCAGGGACTGACGTAATAGTACAGTATGTAAAGAGCTTTGTAAATTGTTGGTGCTATATAAATACCTTTAATTATAAAATATAATATATATATATATATATATATATATATATATATATATATATATATATATATATATATATATATATATATATATATATATATATATATAGTTATCCTAGTAATATAAACATGCCGAGCACTGTGTAAATTATCATCACTTTGCACATATGCATACACTGTTATTCTAATGTTATAAACATCCCAGCTGGGTATAGATAGGTCTACATGGTCCCCCGGAGACCGTATTCTGGTGACCATAGCACAGCAGCAGTCCCTGGAAATTATTTTAAAATGTTGGCAGCTCTTTAACACATTGCTAGGCTTTGCACTGCCAGCAATCATTAAAACATCCCACTCACTCATGTCTGTCCTGCAACTCTAGTGCAATATTATAGCTGCTGCTGATAATATATTTTATATTATAGGCACTACCTTGATTATTTATCATATTATAGTTGCTGCTTCTGTTATATTATAGGTGCTGCCTCTATTCTATTTTTATTATAGGTGAGATGCCTTTATAATATTTTCTATTATAGGTGCTTCCTCTATTATATGTTGTATTATAGTTGCTGCTTTTGTTATATTATAGGTGCTGCCTCTATTATATATTATAATATAGGTGATGCCTCTAGTATACATTATATTATAGGTGCTTCCTCTATTATTTGTTATTTGCTGCTTCTATTAAGTCATAGGTGCTGCCTATGTTATAAATGATAGGTGCTGCTTGTGTTATAAATTATAGGTGCTGTCTCTGTTATATACAGTATTATAGGTGCTGCCTCTCTTATACGTTAGACTATATTTGCTGCTTCTATTATATTATAGGTGCTGTCTCTCTTATATGTTAGATTATAGTTGCTGCTTCTATTATTTTATAGGTACCTCCTCTATTATATGTCACATTATAGTTTCTGCTTCTATTATTTTATATTTCAACCAGTTGGCAAAAGGTAAGGCTGGCATTGTGCATAACACATATCCCCATCACTCAGATTTAATTGCCCTCCAGAGGCAGTCATCAGTGCCCATCTATGCATTGCAGATCTATGCATCCACCTTCATTAGTAAATGAAGCAAAACATAAATACAGCAATAAGGGAACATGAATCTTCAGTTTCTTACCTGATGCACAGGACCATTGTGCGAACCGCAGCCTTCTAAACTTTCCACCTTCCGCTCCATCGCCTTGATTTTATTCATTTTTTTTTCTTGCAGCCAGTACTGCAGGGATTATTCCAACGGCATTTAGACACAAGTATAAAACCAAACCATTCAACCGATGGGGGGAAAAGAGGAGAAGCAGTCACAGTATTCCAGAGAGAAGAGTCATGTCTGGCTTTTGTCTCTTATTACATACTAAAGTCCTAGGCAATCAGCAACCTGCTACCCAGCCAGCTCTGACAGCTCTGACAGCTCCTGGAAAGCACAGGCTGCAGGGATCTGCCAGTCCACTATATTGCACTTCCACACTGTCTATTGCAGCACTAACACTATACTTGGGTCTCTACAGAAAAAAAAAAAGAAAAACTTGACAGACCAGTGTTAATTCAATTTTGAAACCACTCCCTCATCTCTCATGGCTTGCCTAGATCATAAAAACCAGAGGCAAGGTCACCAAGCAACCAGATTTCACGTCATACTGGCAATAAAGTCAGCAGCTCCTATTCAATGGATTACCTGGCTGTGGAAGGTAGAAAGCTCAGACCTTCTGCTTTCTTATCTCTCTGATAAGTCAATGTGCAGTCACAGAGCATTACACTTCTTTACAAGAAAAGTCTCTATCTTTATGTCCCATGGATGAGAGCTGTCAAATGTTTATGGCTCTTGATGGAGGTGTGCCTCCAGGGTTGGACTGTGAACCTGGACTAATGTGAAATACTGTGCATTCATCGATACCGGGATTAGACTCTGGACTTCATTATGTACTATATAAAATGGACTAGACATATACTCTAAACATTAAAGCTGAACCGTTAAGCAAATATTGTCCAAATACAAGAGTTGTGTGTATTCTTACTTAAAGCGGGATTCCAATGAAAAAAAAAAATTAAAAGTCAGCAGCTACAAATACTGCAGCTGCTGACTTTTATTAATCGGACACTCACCTGTCCCATGGTCCACGGTCCAGCAATGCAGGGGAACGAAGAAGGGCCATCTTTTCGCATGGGCACGACCCCAGCCAGGGCCAGACTGGCCTACCGGGAAATTTCCAGGTGGGTTGCCTGCCCTGGGGCCACTTTGAGTTGCGGCTGCAGCGCTCCGCTCTTTCCCTCTCTCCTCCTCCTCCTGTGTATCACGGAGCTGGCTGGGTCTGTGTTCGGCAGCCGCGCTGTAACAAAGTCCCGCCCCCTAGACTAGCTCGTGTAATAGTAGATTGAATCAGTGTTCCGTCTATCACACAAGCCGGTCTTTGGGGGGGGCGGGACCTTGTTACAGCGCGGCCGCCGAACACAGACCCAGCCAGCTCTGTGATACACAGGAGGAGATGCCCGCTGTGTGTGTTATCAGGCGATGGTTAGTCTGTATTAATTGGCACAGTGATGCTGCATTCATGGGCACAGTGAGGGTGCAATTGTGGGCACAGTGGGACTGCATTCATGGGCACAGTGAGGCTGTAATGGTGGGCACAGTGAGGGTGCAATGGTGGGCACAGTGAAGCTGCAATGGTGGGTAAAGTGAGACTGCATTTACGGGCACAGTGAGGCTGCAATGGTGGGCACAGTGAGGCTGAATTCATGGGCACAGTGAGGCTGTAATGGTGGGCACAGTGAGGCTGCATTCACGGGCACAGTGAGGCTGCAATGGTGGGCACAGTGAGGCTGCATTCACGGGAACAGTGAGGCTGTAATGGTGGGCACAGTTAGGCTGCAATGGTGGACACAGTGAGGCTACATTCATGGGCACAGTGATGCGACAATGGTGGGCACAAGGAGGCTGCAATGGTGGGCACAGTGAAGCTGCATTCATGGACACAATGAGGCTGCATTTGATGGGCACAGTGAGGCTGCATTCACGGGCATAGTGAGGCTGCATTCACGGGCATAGTGAGGCTGCATTCACGGGCACAGTGAGGCTGCATTCACGGGCACAGTAAAGCTGCATTTGATGGGCAATCATGCGTGATTGTATAGACAGGGCCCCAGTGCACTGTATTGCCTATAATGCTCTTAAGAAGGCACTGGGACGAAGCCCCGCCCGTCTCCCTCTCCCCTCTGCGGTGCCGGCATTGTCACTGTGGGCGCCTGGCTGTGGCTTCACAGCCGGGCATGCACTGCGCATTCATGTGCCGTGCTGCATGCTGTGATTGGCCAGGCAATCATCTGGGACCTGTGATGTGTCCCTGATGATTGTCGAGAGGGAGGTGGGAGAGGTGA
Organism: Aquarana catesbeiana; assembly: GCF_042186555.1. Classification (NCBI taxonomy): domain Eukaryota; kingdom Metazoa; phylum Chordata; class Amphibia; order Anura; family Ranidae; genus Aquarana; species Aquarana catesbeiana. The sequence goes on along the minus strand of NC_133326.1, from coordinate 61,023,783 downwards.
ACTTCCTTCCGGCGCCACAGTGCCCTAGGAGGAAGTGGGAGCTGGGACCCTCTAAAAAGAGGGTTTCCGCTCCCTCTCCAAAAAAATTACATGCCAAATGTGGAATGTCAGGGGGTCACCTTCCATTAAAGCGGAAGTTCCATTTTTGGGTGGAACTCCGCTTTAAATCATTGTGTGTTTTGTGTATGTCTTCCACATCTGTGTAGTAATCCAGTATGAAACATTGCCTCTCTGCAGGGCCAGTGCAAGGAATTTTGTCTACTTAGGTGAAAGTGCATTTTGCCCCCCCCCCCTGTTCATTCGGAAGCCCCCCCCACACACACATACACACACACACACCCAGTACCAGGACAGGTTCATTTAGCACCCAGGGCAAAGATGCGGAACTGCGCCCTCTCCCTCACTGTTAATGCATGCGGTAAAATGGGTTTACTGCCCTGTGTCCATTCTATGCCCCTCGCTCCACTGTGCCCAGGGCAGCTGACCCTCCTGCCCACTCATTGTCCCAGCCCTGCACACACCATCTTTCCGCCACACTAACCATTGTGACAGGAGGGAATTCTTTTCTAAAAGATCATTTTCTAAAAATAAACATTTCCATTGTATGCTTTTGTGCACACAAAAAGGATATAATTTTGTCTGACTGAGCTTACCGTAAAGTGATTGTAAAGGCTCAAGGTGTTTTATCTTCATGCATTCTATGCATGAAGGTAAAAAACCTTCTGTGTGCTGCAGCCCCCCTCAGCCCCCTAATACTTACCTGAGTCCCCACTCAATCCAGCAATGTGCACGAGACCCTCAACTCTCTAGGGACTCTCAGTACACAGCCAGTGAGCCAATGAGGAGAGAGAGAGGGGGCTGGGCCAAGCCATGGCTCTGTGTGTGAATAGACATGAAGAGCAGTGGCTCGGGAGCGAGCCTGCCTGGCAGCGCCCCCCCATAGCAAGCTGCTTGCTCTGGGGGCACTCGGCAGGGGTGAGGAGCCAGCAGTACCAGCGGGGGACCCGTGAAGTGACGGATCGGGGCTGCTCTTTGCAAAACCACTGCACAGAGCAGATGAGTATGACATGTTTGGTATTTAAAAAAAAACGGGAATCTTTAATATTACTTTAAAGAAGAACTTCATTAAAACCAGCAGCTGTTGAGACAATGGACACCTTGGTCAGGACAATGTAATGTACAACATAATGTACATAGTGCAGAGGTAAGGAGTAAGCAACATACAAAACAGCATATAGAGTGCAGCAGTCAGGATGAACCCTCTGTTCACATCAGAGTTCCCCCTTATGTCACAGTCCCCAGCATTTCCCTATAGGTCTGGGTTCCCAGAGTCCCTCCTTACATCAGAGTCCCCAGTGTTTCCCCCTACACCAGAGTGCCCCCGCCCCCCCCCCCCCCCATATAAGAGTTCCTCTTTACATCAGAGTCCACAGAGTTATCCCTTAAATCAGATTCTCTCTAGCATTCCCTCCTTAGTTCAGAGTCCCCAGTGTTTCCCCTTACATGAGAGTCCATAGATTTCCATTTACATCAGAGTCCACATAATTCCTCTTTTCATTAGTGTCCCCCCCCCTTAAATCAGGGTTCGCAGAGCCCCCTTTATATCAGAGTTACATTAGAGTCTGCAGAGTTTCCCTTTACACTGTAAGGGGGAACTCTGCAGACCCCAATGTAAGGGGGAACTCTGGGGGCTCTGATGTAAGGGAATTTCTGGGAACCCTGATTTAAGGGGAGATTCTGGGGACTCTGATGTGAGGAGGGAATGATGGGTACTCTGGTGCAAAAGAGAACTCTGTAAGGTGGTCTCTGATCACCAGAGCTCTGCCTTGCATTCCCCACAATCTAGGGCACTACAAGACCCAGCAAAGCAGGCTGCCATATCTCAGACCCATACAGAGGGCACTACAAGTCCCAGCATAGTGGGTTGCCATTCCTCAGTTCCGGCGCTTCAAATGCCTGCATTACAGTGCCATCAGTTCCCAGAACCCCCACATACAGCACAAGGAGACCACAGCGGAAGCCTGCTCACCCCTTACATGATCAGTGTCCTCCTGGTGGTCCCCCTCCGGATTCTGGGCAGCATGTCTCTGTCGGGCCGGTGGAAGGGAGGCAGAGGCAGTCTGGAAAAGAGGAGGAGGTTACATCCTCCGATGCGGGGTCTGTGAGAGCACTTCATTGGTTGGTAAGATGCTAGGCATTCTAAGTAACCAATAATTTTGACAGGCGGGCATTTGGTGGGATTTCCCCGTGTAAACCACAGATTTTACCTCCCTCTCCCTCCTGGCACCCTCGGGCATCTGTTCAAGCTGCCTATGGCTTGTGCCAGCCCTGCCACCCTATAGGAGCTTCCTGTAATAAAGACCGGTCACTGCTGCTCTCTCTCCTTGTGCAGGGTGACAGGTCTTGTCTGCGCCCCCTCCTGTAGTTTTCTGCAGGCAGCCTGTAGTGGATGGGACTGAGTTGCGAACCATCATGAAATTCAAGGCCAGATGTAAAAATCACAGATTTTACAAACTCTGTGAATTTACTGACAGTTGGCAATCCTGGTGGCACTTGTTGGGCCCCTCTCCCAGCTTTGCTCTCTGCATAGGTGATGTACAAAACAATGATGATGTCACCACTACTTTTGCACATTAAATTGACACTACACTCTTGTGTAAAAAGAAAAAAAAATCTATTCAAGTACACATTCTTAAAGTAAAATTAAAGACAAACTTTTTTGTTTCATTTTGGACAGGGGCAACACGACTTCCAGTGCGACTTTGGGAGGCAACTTGGACACGACTTGAGTATGAATCACAGCACGACTTGGGGCAACTTACAACACAACTTGAAGTCGCCTCCAGGACAGGGAACTTTACAAGTGGCCAATCAGAGCTTATCAGCTGTGTGTGAGAAGGAGGGGGCTGGCTGTTTAGTGGAGTAAATTACTTTCTGTTTCCATTCTGCTTCCTGTAAAGTTGCCTCAGTATGAACAGTGATCAGACTTGGAGGCAACTTCCATTGAAATCAATGAGTACAAGTTGCCTTCAAGTCGGATTGAAGTAGTACAGGAACCTTTTCTGAAGTCGGAGCGACTGCAGTAGTGTGCATTAAGACGGATCCATTCACTTACATTGATTTTTTCATGTAGCGCGACTTGAGGCGACTAGGGGTGACTTGAAGTAGGATCCAAAGTTGCCCCTGTGTGAATGGGCTCTAAAGGAGGGTTATAATTCTTAACAGGTTTCTTTTTCCCATCTGTGTCCCATTGGAGATTTCGCTTCACTTCCTGTTCCATAACCAAAACAGGAAGTGTGACGAAATCTCTCCAAAGTTAGCAAATTCCTGGTTGCCACCAGAGCTAGTGTCCTTTTTGGAATATCCCCTCTCTATTCCTGTTCTGGGAACAACCCAACATTTTATTTTCTTTCACTTTCACTTTAAAGCGGAGTTCCACCCAAAAATGTAATTTTTTTTGGGGGCGGGGAGCCGATACCCTCTTTTTAGAGGCATCCAGCTCCCACTTCCTCCGGCGGTGCCGGAAGGAAGTTCACCTCTCCCCCCTCCCTCCCTGCAATCTTCTGGGACACGTCACAGTTCCCAGAAGATTGCCCGGCCAATCACAGCGCGCAGCACAGCTCGAGCATGCGCAGTGCATGCCCGGCTGTAGAGCCAGGCGCCCACAGTCAGAATGCCGGCGCCGCGGAGAGGAGGGGGAAAGGAGCGGGGCTTCGTGCACCTGCGTCGCTGGACCATGGGACAGGTGAGTGTCCGATTATTAAAAGTCAGCAGCTACACTTTTTGTAGCTGCTGACTTTTATATGGGTGGAACTACACTTTAAGTGATAAAGGGAAACAGGACCAATAGAGCAGGTGACTCTCCTTCTCACAGACAGCCATACAGCCGGACAGTGGTTCTAATCACTCTCCACTCTATCCATAAGAAAAAAAAAGTTTTTCCCTTTAGTTATACTTCAGCTTCAAAAACTGTCTTCAGTTTCTCTCAGCCTTCAAATCTCCAAATTTTGCTGCTGTAACCCTCTTTTGGGGGGTTATGAGAAATGGTCCTCTCCACACTCTATTGCGCTAAACCTTTAGGTAAATAAGAGAACCAGGACCTTTGCTCGATGAAAGAGTGGGGTTGATAATAATGTTGGCAGTGCCTCCACCCAGGACAGAGGGGATTCCCTTCCTGGAAAATGAACCAGTAATCTAATTGATTATTAAAGAAGAAGTCCAGCCAAAGCTTGTTCAAACTTCTCCTATGGATCACAGGAGTGCAATTCGTTTTGCACTCCTGTGACAAGTTTTCAGCAGAGAGTGGGCTGAAGTCCACTCTCTGCTGACGACACGGATATCAGTCCAGGCACTGGATCCAGGCATCATGACAATAAAGTCTGGATCCGCCAGGTGTCTGGACTGATACCCGTCTCGGCCTCTCAGCGAGCCGCTGAGAGCCTGAGACGGCCTGCTCCGCACCCTCCACAGCTCAGCTCTCCAATGACTGACAGTCTGCAGCTCTCTGCTCACGGAGCTCTGAAAACCGAGTGATCGGCGCTGTTCGATCGCTGGGTTTTCAGTGTAGAGGCGCTGGGGGACAGATGCAGCATCGGACCCATGCTGCATCCACCTAGGTAAATATGATAAAATATGAGGAAAAAAAAAAAAAAAAAAACATACTTCTCTTTTAATTGGGAGCAGAGGAACTACTGCAAACAGGAAATAACATTAACCATAAGTATACAGATGCACACCACTATACAAATAATGCAAGCTTTTTATAAGAATCCAATATACAAACAGATATTATCAACAAAGGGCCTGATAGTCCTGGTAGAATTGTGCACACATACCCAGGTATATATAGTTATTTATAGAGATACCTCCAGATGAATGTTGCAGCAAAGACTTATTGCAGGGGCCCCTGAGGATGATGCAGCATGTTTCTTTGTGTCAGAGACCATAAGACCATAAGACACATGTTTCATGCACAAGCCGACTTTTTTCCCCTCACACTGACAACCGGCTTGTATTAAATGGACATCAGCATTGATTATCAGTGTCCTGATTATCAGTGCAGTCCCAACAGTGCCCACCAGTGCTGCCAATCAGTGCCCACCAGTGCCTCCTCATCGGTGTCACCTATCAGTGCTGCCTGTCAGTGTCGCCTATCAGTGTTCATCAGTGCCACCTATCTGTGCTGCCTATCAGTGTTCATCAGTGCCACCTATCAGTGCTGTACTTTTTCATTTATTTAGCAAAAAAAAAAAAAAAAACAGGGATGATTAAATACCACCAAAAGAAAGTTATATTTGTGTGAAAAAAATTTCATATGGCTACAGTGTTGCATGGCCGTGCAATTGTCATTCAAAGTGTGACAGCTCTAAAAGCTGACAATTGGCCTGGGTGGGAAGGGGGTAAAAGTGCCCAGTAGGCAAGTGGTTAGGTTATTGTGGCCATTGGAATGAATGAATAGTCAAATGCTAAACACACCTATTAGCGTTTAGGCGCATTTAGATGCATTTATATACATTTAGGTATGTTCATTGTTTTTTCTGCCCAAACGCTCCTCTCCTGACTGTACTGGTGGTGGGATTTTTTCCTCCTCTAAAATGCTCCTCTTCTAATACAGCTGTAAACGCCCATGTATGCATTGCCATATAGGCTAACATAGAGGTGCTTTTACATGGTGCATCAAACGCCTGTGAAAAAACAGTGTTTTTTTACGGCCTGTGTGCATAAGGCCATAGTGATAGTAAAGCTGGAGTTATGCCCTGTACACACGATCGGAATTTCCGTCAAAAAAACCTTGGATGGTTTTTCCGACGGAATTCCGCTCAAGCTTGCGTTGCATACACACGGTCACACAAAAGTTCTCTAAACTTTCGACCGTCAAGAACGAGGTGATGTACAACACTATGACGAGCCGAGGAAATGAAGTTCAATGCTTCCGAGCATGCGTCGATTTGTTTCCGAGCATGCGTAGGAATTTTGCGCGTCGGAATTGCTACAGACGATCGGAATTTCCGATAGAAGCTTTTTCCGTCGGAAAAATAGAGAACCTGCTCTCAATCTTTTGCTGGCGGAAATTCCGCCAACAAAAGTCCAATGGAGCATACACACTGTCGGAATTTCCAACCAAAAGCTCACATCGGACTTTTGCTGGCGGAATTTCCGATCGTGTGTATGGGGCATTAGGCTTTAAACAATGGACGTGTACAAGTCTTTTTTTTTTTTTTTGGATAGTGTAAAGGAGGGTTTCTTATTTCCATCTGTGTCCCATTGGGGAGATTTCCCTTCACTTCCTGTCCCATAGCCAAAACAGGAAGTGAGAGAAAATTTCTCCAAAGTGAGGGAAGCCCAGGGTGTCACCAGGGTCACCAGAACTAGTGTCCCCATTGGAAGATTTCTTCTCTACTACTGTTCTGATGTCAATCCACAGACAGAAATAAAAACTGATAGGTGCTGTAATCCATCTCCGCTCTATCCAAAAAAAAAAAAGTTTTGCCTTTAGTGGCACTTTAAATGAAAGCGTTCATCTTCCAGATAATGTATACGGAGGTGGCCTTGGATAGTTTAGAATGTTGCATTAGTGCTATGCTTCATAAGAATTAGATACCGTATTTATCGGCGTATAACACACACTTTTTCCCCTTAAAATCAGGTGAAAATCGTGGGTGCGTGTTATACGCCGATCCCTGCCGATCTCCGCTGATTGTGAGTGGAGCGGAGCGAGCGCCAGCGATATACACATAGCCGAGTGTACTCGGCTATTCTCGGCTCTACTCACAGTCAGGGGCAGGACTGCGAGAGGAGCCGAAACTAGCCGAGTACACTCGGCTTTGTGTATCTCGCCGGCACTCGCTTCTCAATGCTCACAGTCAGCGGAGATCGGCGCCAAATTTAAATAATCAGCGGCTGGGCAAGGCTGCAGAGGCGCTGGGCAAGGCTGCAGAGGCGCTGGGCAAGGCTGCAGAGGCGCTGGGCAAGGCTGCAGAGGCGCTGGGCAAGGCTGCAGAGGCGCTGGGCAAGGCTGCAGAGGCACTGGGCAAGGCTGCAAAGACACTGGGCAAGGCTGCAAAGACACTGGACAAGGCTGCAATGATGGACAAGGCTGCAGATGGACACTGATAAGGCTGCATTGATGGGCAATTAAATGTAAGTTATTTTCCTTAAACTTCCCTCCTAAAAGTTTTTTTCCTTAAAATTCCCTCCTAAACTTGGGGTGCGTGTTATACACCGGCGCGTGTTATACGCCGATAAATACGATGCTTCTGCTGATTTCAACAGTATTGGGCATTGGTCTGTTGTCTTTGGCTGAAAAGTTAATGAGAGAAGAAAGAAAACCCAATTACTAAAATCTTATATAAGTTTTAACATGATGATTTATTTTCAAATGTCATTTTCAAAATTGTTAGGCCTCTCATGCACACAGGACGTTAGGCCACCTCTCCTAAACATCTTTCCTCCTGGCAGCAGCATTTTGACAGAAAAAATGCTTGACGCTTGTAAACATGTGTATCGCGTTTAGGTGTATTTAGGCGTTAATTCACTTCATTGGCCAGAATAATTTATTTAACACTCAAGCGATAAATGCGCTTAGCATTAACAAGCGTTTAGATGCATCTACAAACATTCACACACACATTTACACGTGTCAAGTGTTTTTTCTGCCAAAACGCTGCTGTTCCTAGGCGCCCTGGCATTAGGTTTTTTTTTCTGCCTCTAAACTCCTCTAAATGCCAGTGTGTACATGGACACATAGGCTAACATACAGGGGAGTTTAGAGGCAGTAAAAAAAGCCAGACTCCCCTAACAGCAGCATTAAAAACATCCAGTGTGCAAATATAGAACACCTTGTATTTTTTTTTTTTTTGTGAATATAAGGCATTGATGGACCAAATGGGAGAAAGGAGGGGGGGGGGGGGGGGTGATATCATTTCCACCTCATCCAATCTAAAAATGCCTTGTATTCATTGAAAAAAAACACAAGGTTTACTATGAAAAGTGGCTGTGCTGAGTGAGGGACCTCCTGTGGTCAGTGTGCAGTGAGCGAGGCCCAGAGGATCACGTCTATCACTGTAGTAGCGCCGAGTATTAGAATGATTGTCAGCTTTCACAGCGGTCTCTCAGGTATGAGATGTACACACTTACATTGTGCCAAGCTAAACCAATGTACATAAAACAATTCCTGTAGTTCAGTTTTAAAAAATTGCAGCTTTTTCTTAAAATAATACCAGGTGATTCTGCCATAAAGGTTGTTGTTTAGGCACTTTCTGTTATAGGGTGACATACTTTGTCCCTGTCTCCCAATTGTTCTCCTCTGTTGTCACCTTGACCTCTGGAAATCTGCCTTGAGAAACGCACTCCGGCCATCACTGGAGTGCATGTAGATAAGATGTTGCTGCAGAAAGGGTGCAGGAGATCAGCAGTGAGCTGCAACAAAGGATAGAAAAAAGGTGAAAACGATTTATTATTTTTAACAGGAATTATATATGATGCACAAACCTCATGTCATTCAGAGTCAGTTTAAATATACTTTAAATAACTCTATAAGTGATTGTAAAGTCAAAAGGTTTTTTAACTTAATGCATTAAGATAAAAAGCCTTCTGTGTGCAGCAGCCCCCCTCAGCCCCTCTAATACTTACCTGAGGTCCATCTAGATCCAGCGATGTTTCAGGAGTGTCTCAGCTGCCCGGGACTCCCCTTCTCATTGGCTGAGACAGCAAGGCGGCGCCATTGGCTCCCGCTGTTGTCAATCAAAGTCAGTCAGCCAATGAGGAGAGAAAGGGAGCGGGACCGGGCCGCGGCTCCGTGTCTGAATGGACACAGGGAGCTGTGGCTCGGCTCGGGTATCCCTATAGCAAGATGCTTGCTGTGGGGGCACTCAACAAAAGGGAGAGGTCAGGGACACCGAAGAGGGACCCGAGAAGAGGAGGATCCAGGCTTCTCTATGCAAAACCAACGCACAGGGCGGGTAAGTATGACATGTTTATTATTTTTCTCTAAAAAAAAAGAATGAGACTTTAGAATCATTTTAAAGCTGAACTCAAACTTCTTTTACTAGAACTGAATACAATTATCAGTCCCAGCATAGATCATACCTCTGTACCATGTTGCTTTGTTGTCTGCAGATCCCCGGATAGTCTGGGTTTAGTTGTGGCTTTGTACCATGTGACACTTTGTATATCCTGCTGATAGACTCTGTCCCTTCCACAGCCACTTCCTGCAGTGCCCAGAGTCTATACACTCCCCTTTGTAGACTTTCAGACTCTGCAAATGATGTAACTTCCTTCACAGCTCTGATGGTGGGTGGGATTGAATACATCTTAATTAGCTTGTGTCAGTCCTGCATTGGTAAGCTACGTATATCCATTCCTTTTTGGGGACACATTTTCTGGGTGGAATTGTATTTTGTTATTATATATTTGGGTTGTGGAACTGTGGAGTGGTTCGCCTCTATGGCAGATAGAGTTGGGTTCCACATATATCCAAATTTCTGCAACTATAAATGCACTTACTTCAATGTATTGTTTTGAGGTTTTCTCATATATATGTTTGTTCTCTATAGAGATATTCACACATATACAAATAAATTCTGAAGTATACTCCTGAAGAAGCGGTTTTACCACAAAACATGTAGAGGCTGAACGGATCCAGGACAACTATCTGATTCCCTTCACGGATGGATCAACGTTTACTTTTTCAGTTCTTTTTCAGAGATTCTAGTTTACGTGTACTGTATTTTTCCCTATAAGGGTTATTTTAACTATGTCTTGTCCTAAATAAATTTTATATATTTTTATAATTCATGTATGTAAGTCCTTACTGTACCATGAAAGTCCATAGTTGCCATAGTTTCCTTTAGAAATGTCATTTTGCTCTCGGACTGTTGTAAACATGCGCAACTTTACAGGCATACTATAGACACCCCCAGGTACAAAATTTAAAGGAATATTACACTTTTATTGTTTCACTTTAAGCATTATTAAAATCACTGCTCCCGAAAAAACGGCCGTTTTTAAAACTTTTTTTGCATTGATACATGTCCCCAGGTCCCCAAACACTTTTTATGACAATACCATGCATATAAGCCTTTTAAAATTAGCACTTTTGATTTCTCCTATAGACTTTTAAAGGGTGTTCCGCGGCTTTCGAATTTGCCGCGAACATCCCAAATTGTTCGCTATTCAGCAAACACCTGATGCGGTTCGACTCGAACATCGGGACCATCCCTATTCAAGAAGGAAACCCCTTCATACACAGCCTGTTCTGAAAGCTAGCTGTGCTGCTGCTGGGTGGGATTGAATGGATCACAATTAGAATTCAGTCCTGCACAGTTAAAGTGATTGTAAGGGTTCATTAAAAAAAAAAAAAAAAAAAAAAAAAAAAAAAAATCATACTTACCTCCACTGTGCAGCTCGTTTTGCACAGAGTGGCCCTGAACCTGCTCTTCTGGGGTCCCCTGGAGGCTCTCGCGGATCCTCCCCACATCAGATAACCCCCTGGGAGAAGCGCTCTCCTGGAGGGTTATCTTGCGGGCGTGCTCCCGAGTCCAGCATTCGGTGTCCATAGAGGCCGAATGCAGGACTCGGCCCCGCCCCCCAGCGCCAGCATTATTGGATTTGATTGACAGCAGTGGGAGCCAATGGCTGCGCTGCTATCAATCTATCCAATCAAGAGCCGAGAACCCTGGGCAGTGAGACAGCGTGTCCCCGTGGGTCAAGTTCTAGGGCTCAGGCAAGTAAAACGGGGGGCTGGGGGGGCAGTCACTGCCAAGTGTTTTTTCACCTTAACCTCCCTGGCGGTATGATTATTTCGGATTTAGGTGCTGAAAGCGGTACAATTATTTTGTTCTAATTTACTATAGCTGTTTTCTAGCTGGTCTAAAGCCACTTTTGACGTAAAGGGACACTTTTTGGTTGCTATGGACAATCTTCAGTTTCCAGGCAGAAAGAACAGTGTACATCATGTAAAACTGCATGCAGGGCATGGGCCAAAGCACTGGGGACAAAAGGGATGTGAAATCATTTCATACAGTACTGTAATCTGTAAGATTACAGTACTGTATGTGTTATGATTTTTACTTTTTTTTTAATTTGCCGCCAGGCTCCGCCCACCGTGCGTCGCGACGCTCGCAGGGAACGGAGCCTGGCACGGAGAGGCTTCGGAGGAGGACGGAGCCCTCGGACACTGCGGGTGACATCGCAGGATCCCGGGGACAAGGTTAGTAAGGAGGCACCAGGATCCTGCGATGTAATCCCGAGTGTGGCTCGGGGGTTACCGCTAATGGTCCTGAATTTTAACCCCGAGCCACACTCGGGAAAACCGCCAGGGAGGTTAATGCATCGGATGCATTAAGGTGAAAAAACACGTAGGTTTACAACCACTTTCAATATGCTGAACGGTGTGAACAGGGAGAGTCCCACCCCTCAGATCCAGGGCTGGACTGGGACAAAAATGTGGCCCTGGACTTCATCCAGACCGGCCCGGGGCACAACACATCAGGGTACAGTGCACATCAGGGTACAGCACATCAGGGTACAGAGCCCAGCACATCAGGGCACAAGGCACATCAGGGCACAACACATCAGGGTACAGCACACCAGGCCACATCAGGGTACAGGGCACAGCACATCAGGGTACAAGGCACATCAATGCACAACACACCAGGCCACATCAGGGTACAGGGCACAGCACATCAGGGCACAAGGCACATCAGGGCACAACACATCAGTGTACAGGGTACAGCACGTCAGGGCACAGTACATCAGGGTACAGAGCCCAGCACATCAGGGCACAAGGCACATCAGGGTACAACACATCAGGGTACAGGGCACAGCACATCAGGGTATAGCACATCAGGACACAGCACATCAGGGTACAGGACATCAGGGTACAGAGCCCAGCACATCAGCGTACAGGGCATATCAGGGCACAACACATCAGGGTACAGTGCACAGCACATCAGGGTACAGCACATCAGGGCACAGGGCACAGCACATCAGGGTACAGGGCACAGCACATCAGGGTATAGCACATCAGGACATAGCACATCAGGGTACAGGACATCAGGGCACAGGTCACAGTACATCTGGGCACAGCACTTCAGGGCACACGACATTGAGGCACAGCACACTGGGGCACAGCACATCAGGGCACGGGGCACATGGCACATCAGGGCATAGGACATCGGGGCACAGCACATAAGGGCATGAGACACATTGGGGCACATAGCACATCAGGGCACATAGCACATCAGGGCATGGGGCACATTGGGGCACATCAGGGCACATTGGGGCACATCAGGGCACATAGCACATCAGGGCACGGGGCACATAGCACATCAGGGGACATCAGGGAGCATAGCACATCAGGACACATCAGGGCATGGGGCACATAGCACATCAGGGGACATTAGGGAGCATAGCACATCAGGACACATCAGGGCAGGGGGGCACATAGCTCATCATAGCACAACAGGGCACATAGCACATCAGGGCACATACTGTAGCATATCAGGGCACGGGGCACATCAGGGCACATAGCACATCAGGGAACGGGGCACATCAGGGCACATAGCACATCAGGGCATAAAGCACATCAGGGCACGGGGAACATCAGGGCACGGGGAACATCAGCGCACGGGGAACATCAGGGCACATAGCACATCAGGGCACGGGGCACATCAGGGCACATAGAACCTCAGGGAACGGGGCACATCAGGGCACATAGAACATCAGGGCATGGGGCACATCAGGGCACATAGCACATCAGGGCATGGGGCACATCAGGGCACATCAGGGCACACCGGGGCACATCAGGGCACGTCAGGGAGCATAGCACATCAGGACACATCAGGGCACGGGGCACATAGCACATCAGGGGACATCAGGGAGCATAGCACATCAGGACACATCAGGGCACGGGGCACATAGCACATCATAGCACATCAGGGCACATAGCACATTAGGGCACATACTGTAGCACATCAGGGCACGGGGCACATCGCACATCAGGGAACGGGGCACATCAGGGAACATAGCACATCAGGGCATAAAGCACATCAGGGCACGGGGCACATCAGCGCACGGGGCACATCAGCGCACATAGCACATCGGGGCACATAGCACATCAGGGCACGGGGCACATCAGGGCACATAGAACCTCAGGGCACATGGCACATCAGGGCACATAGCACATCAGGGAACAAGGCACATCAGGGCACATAGGATATCAGGGCATAAAGCACATCAGGGCATGGGGCACATCAGAGCACGGGGCACATCAGGGCTCAGGGCACATCAGGGCACATTATGGGGCACATCAGGGGGCACATGGCACATTATGGGGCACATTATGGGATTGCTTACTAGCCTGACCAGCATGCAGGAAGCGCCTGTCTGTAGTAAGTTCTCTCTCATGTCACGCAGCGCTGCTCGCTCCCCGGCGGCCCCTCCTCTCTTTTCGTCTAGCCCCATTGCCTTGTGACATCATCTGGGATAGACGAGAAGAGAGGAGGGGCCGCCGGGCAGCGAGCAGCGCTGCATGACATGAGAGAGAACTTACTACAGACAGGCGCTTCCTGCGCTACTCTGCATGCTGGCTAAATCTCGATCTACCCATCAGGCGCCAGCTGTCAGTGATTGACGGGTAGATCGCCCCGGACCTCCGAGGCAATAGGAGGCCGCTGAAACCGGCGCACTGAGCCATCGGCCCACGGGGAAACTCCCAGTAGTCCCGATGGCCAGTCCATCCCTGCTCAGATCCTGCCCTCCCAGATCTCTGCTCTCTGTGAAGAGATTTGATTACATATGAAGGAAACACCTTCATAATAACCTCCCACAGCCCTTCCTCTGTAGTCTAACAGGAAGCCATTATTCTTTGGAATGCTGCAAGCAAAACAGGAATGACACAGGAGAAGGTATGACATATTTACACTTTTCACCACCCACATGAAGGCCCAGAAACACCCACAGCAACCCTAGAACCCACCCACATCAACTCCCAGAACTGCTACAAGTGACTCCCATAGCCTGCCCATAAGCTACAGAGGCTCAAAGGATCATGGGACATGTCGTATCAGGCCTGGAAAAGGAAGGAAACAGGAAGTCAGAGAACTTTGAAATTCAGCCAGGAGGAGGAGCGACATCACAGACACAGAAACCTGCTGCATACAGCTAAAGGAGGTGAGTTACACACAAACTTACAGTGTGGCTGGGATTCACTCACATACACAATGCATCCGTTGTTTTGGGGATGAAATGCTGGAATTCTTCTTTAAAGTATAATAAACCTTTTCACTGCCAGGCCTTGCTCACCTTTTTTTCACCTCGGGTGGTTAGACCATTTTTGCAAATGTTCACTTTTTTCTTTTCATTATTTTTCACATGGAGCTTTCAGAGTTTCTTAAAGACACCTCCGAACCTACAGTGCCTTGCAAACGTTTTTACCCCTCTCCCCCTTGGCTTTTTACCTATTTTTTTTTTACATTACAGCCTTTAGTTCAATGTTTTTTTTAATCTGAATTATATGTGATGGATCAGAACACAATAGTCTAAGTTGGTGAAGTAAAATTAGAAAAAATTTATACATAAAACTATTTTTCAGAAATAAAAAACTGATAATTGGTATGTGCATATGTATTCACCCCCTTTGTTATGAAGCCCATAAAAAGCTCTGGTGCAACCAATTACCTTCAGAAGTCACATAATTAGTAAAATGGCTCTGGTCTGATGAGATTAAACTGAACTTTTTGGCCATCAAAGAAAACGCTATGTCTGGTACAAACCCAACACATCACCCAAAGAACACCATCCCCACAGTGAAACATGGTGGTGGCAGCATCATGCTGTGGGAATGTTTTTCAGCAGTTGGGACTGGGAAACTGGTCAGAGTTGAGGGAAAGATGGATGGTGCTAAATACAGGGATATGCTTGAGCAAAACCTGTACCACTCTGTGTGTGATTTGCGGCTAGGACAGAGGTTCACCTTCCAGCAGCACAATGACTCCAAACACACTGCTAAAGCAACACTTGAGTGGTTTAAGGGGAAACATGTAAATGTGTTGAAATTACCTAGTAGCCCAGACCTCAATCCAATAGAAAATCTGTGGTCAGACTTAAAGATTGCTGTTTGCAAGTGCAAACCATCCAACTTGAAGGAGCTGGAGCAGTTTCGCAAGGAGGAATGGACAAAAATCCCAGTGGTAAGATGTGGCAAGTTCATAGAGACTTGTCCAAAGCGACTTGGAGCTATGATAGCCGCAAAAGGTGGCTCTACAAAGTATTGACTTTAGGGGGGTGAATAGTTATGCACATTGACTTTTTCTGTTATTTTGTCTTATTTGTTGTTTGCTTCACAATAAAAAAAAAAACATCTTCAAAGTTGTGGGCATGTTCTGTAAATTAAATGATGCGAATCCTCAAACAATCCATGTTAATTCCAGGTTGTGAGGCAACAAAACACAAAAAATGGGGGTGAATACTTTTGCAAGGCACTGTAAATTTTAGAGCACATGATCAATGAATATGAAAGGATTGTGGTACTAATTTTCAAGGTCTTGTTATATTTGTGCAAATGATTTCAATACAATATTTTCAATAAAAGTAGACCAAAATCATTTTTAGCTCACACAAACACAATAGAACTTCCACAATTCCTAAAAAATCTAAAGTATAAGGCTGGATTGCCACCTATGCAGTTTTAGTGCTTTTTGCATTTTGCAGATTTGCACTGCAGTCCATTTAACATAGTTTCCTATGGAACACGTTCTGTAGTGCAAATCTGCAAAATGCAAAAAGCACTAAAAATGCATAGGTGTGAATGCAGCCTAAAACTTTATTGCGTTAAGGAAGATAAAAAAATTTAAATTTTACATTGTGACTTTGTTTGAAGTGATAAAATAGCAAAATTGCAAAGGTGTAAATGTTTATGTGTGTGTTGGGGGGAGGAGATGTTTTTTTTATTTTTTATTTTATTGCCATGTTTTGTATATATATGTAACAAGGTCTCCGGCCTTCTCCAGTCTAATGAGGACTTTCAAGGCCAGAGATAGCTGACATCCTTCTGTATGTAGTGTGTTGTGAGGCATAGAGGGTGCAAAGATGGTGAAAGTCATTGGGCGCCAGACACTTCTTGTGTAAGAAGAAGGATGTAAAAGAGGTTTTATTTCTCTTAACAGCCATTGAAGAGGAATGGACCAACATTCCACAGGCCACAATCAATAACCTGATCAACTCTATGCGAAGGAGATGTGCTGCACTACGTGAGGCAAATTGTGGTCACACCAGATACTGACTGATTTTCACACTCCCCGACCCCCCCCCCCCCCCCCCAATACAGTAAAACTGCATATTCGGATCGTGTGTACGGGCCATTAGGCACACCTGTGCAATAATCATGCTGTCTAATCAGCATCTTGATATGCCACACCTGTGAGGTGGATGGATTATCTCAGCAAAGGAGAAGTGCTCACTAATACAGATTTAGACAGATTTGTGAACAATATTTGAGAGAAATAGGCCTTTTGTGCACATAGAAAAAGTCGTAGTTTTTTGCGTTCAGCTCATGATAAATAGGGGCAAACACAAAAGTGTTGTGTTTATAATTTTGCTCAGTGTAAGTACTTGAAATAAAATAAATATATAAAGTATATACAGTATCTCACAAAAGTGAGTACACCCCTCATATTTTATTATATCTTTTCATGTGACAACACTGAAGAAATGACACTTTGCTACAATGTAAAGTAGCGAGTGTACAGCTTGTATAACAGTGTAAATTTTCTGTCCCCACAAAATAACTCAATGCACAGCCATTAATTAAAAAGTGAGTATACCCCTAAGTGAAAATGTCCAAACTGGGCTCAATTAGCCATTTTTCCTCCCCAGTGTTATGTGACTTGTTAGTGTTACAAGGTCTCAGGTGTGAATGGGGAGCAGGTGTGTTACATTTGGTGTTATCGCTCTCACTCATACTGGTCACTGGAAGTTCAACATGGCACCTCATGGCAAAGAACTCTCTGAGGATCTGAAAAAAAGAATTGTTGCTCTACATAAAGATGGCCTAGGCTATAAGAAGCTTGTCAAGACCCTGAAACTAAGCTGCAGCATGATGGCCAAGACGATACAGCAGTTTAACAGGACAGGTTCCACTCAGAACAGGCCTCCCCATGGTCTACCAAAGAAGTTGAGTGCACGTGCTCAGCGTCATGTCCAGAGGTTGTCTTTGGGAAATAGATGTATGAGTGCTGCCGGCATTACTGCAAAGGTTGAAGGGGTGGGGGGTCAGCCTGTCAGTGCTCAAACCATACACCGCACACTGCATCAAATTTGTCTGCATGGCTGTTGTCCCAGAAGGAAGCCTCTTCTAAAGATGATGCACAAGGAAGCCCACAAACAGTTTGCTGAAGACAAGCAGACTAAGGACATGGATTACTGGATCCATATCCTGTGGTCTGACAAGACCAAGATAAACGTATTTGGATCAGATGGTGTCAAGCGTGTGTGGCGGTAGTTAAGGAGTACAAAGACAAGTGTGTCTTGCCTACATTCAAGCATGGTGGTGGGAGTGTCATGGTCTGGGGCTGCATGAGTGCTTCCGGCACTGGGGAGCTACAGTTAATTGAGGGAACCATGAATGCCAACATGTACTGTGACATACTGAAGCCGAGCATGATCCCCTCCCTCAGAGACTGGGCCACAGGGTAGTATTTCAAAATTATAACGATCCCAAACACACCTCCAAGATGACCACTGACTTGCTAAAGAAGCTAGGGGTAAAGGTGATGGACTGGCCAAGCATGGCTCCAGACCTAAACCCTATTGAGCATCTGTGGGGCATCCTCAAACTGAAGGTGGAGTAGCGCAAGGTCTCTAACATCCACCAGCTCCATGATGTCGTCATGGAGGAGTGGAAGAGGACTCCAGTGGCAACCTGTGAAGCTCTGGTGAACTCCATGCCCAAGAGGGTTAAGGCAGTGCTGGAAAATACAGATGACTACACAATATATTGACACTTTGGGCCCATTTTGGACATTTTCACTTAGGGGCGTACTCACTTTTGTTGCCAGCAGTTTAGACATTAATGGCTGTGTGTTGAGTTATTTTGAGGGGACAGCAAATTTACACTATTATACAAGCTGTACACTCACTACTTTACATTGTAGCAAAGTGTCATTTCTTCAGTGTTGTCATATGAAAAGATATAATAAAACATATACAAAAATGTGAGGGGTGTACTCACTTTTGTGAGATACTGTATATTGTAAGGGGTTAGCTCAAGTGGGGATCACCTTCCTTGGGAAAAAGGTAGTCCAAACAGCAGGTCTTTCTTAAAAGCTGACTTGCAGTCAGTTTTATTTAAAAGGTTGCATGGAAAATAAAACACATAAAACTATAAATAAATCCTTGCCATCCAGGCACTAACCATATCCGGTTCCTAACTCACCGGTGAAGGGCTTCTCCCAGTCATCCACAAAACAAAGATTATGCAAGCCTTTTTTTTCTCTCACCAAGCAAATTCACATAAGCAGCTCTCTCAGGTTTTTGGCTTCCTGAGTCCCAGGCCAAGAGCAATCCTTTGCTCTAGTCGTGCTTAATTTATACCACCTGTTGGTGGACACAAGTGGACTGCAAAATCTGGTCCGGAACCAACCCTGCCAAGGTGGCTGGTAAAACCCGATCCATCAAACACCTCACCTTTCATATTTCATCATGTCCATATATATGTGTGTGTGTGTGTATATATATATATATATATATATGGACAAAAGACTGGACATTTGCTCCAATGCTGCAATCCATTTACTGAAAATGTTCAAAAATACTATGCTACTGCACAGTTACGAACATCACTGTTCTTCGTCAGGCTTGTGTAACCTTCTGTTGGATATCATCATGACTTTATCCCAACCCGGGGTGTAACACCACAGGTGTCATAACCCAATTCATTAATCGTAAACCTCATGTGAATTAACCTCCTATGGGGAAGTCAATCACATGGTTAGCAATCAGTATACGACAGTAGTATACATATTCAATATAAGAGAAAAAGAACAAACAATAATAAACCTGTTTAAAATAATAAACAACTGCAGGAAAGTTGCAAGAAAGAGACAAAAAAAGAAAAGAAAAAAGGGAAAAAAAGGAGAAATCAATCAAAGACACTAAGGCCCCTTTCACACGGGACGGATCCGTGTTGATCCGCACCGTGTTTATCCGCTGCTCAGCGGGGATCGCTCCGCTTTCCCCAGCTGAGCAGGCAGATGACAGGGCGGGACCCGCACACTGTGCAGGGACCGCCCTGTCAGATCTCCGCTCTCCCCTATGGGGGATCGGAGGAACACGGACCGTCTGTCCGTGTTCCTCCGATCCGCTCTGCAGACGGATAGAAAAATAGGATTTTCTTCCGTCCGCAGAATCGGACGAGAGCGGAGGCGGACGACATCGGGTGTTAGCGGATGTACATCCGCTGGCACCCGCTATCCCATAGGGATGCATGTATGTCCGTATTTCATCCGAAAACGGATGGATGAAATACGGACATACGGTCCGCATGTGTGAAAGGGGCCTAATTGTATCCAATAATATACAATCAGACCAAAAATTATGTGTACAAAAAACATAGTCACAGATAATATACTTTTACTATCTAAACAAAATCACTAGTATCAATAGTATTCTGCTTAATTTTTTTTTTTTCAAATTATAGTTTATTCAAAACACAAAGAAGGGTACAACTCCATCACATTGAAGTATATCAATCTGTCACTGTTGAGATAATGATGACGCCCATATATTTCAATACTATCAATACTATATGCCAAGTAAACCTTATCTGAAATGAAATGAGAATAATTGGGGCTATTCCCTTCATTTTCCATTTTCAATATGTAGAGAAGAAGAAAAGGCAGAGTAGGAATCAGAAATTAGTGAATTAAAGAGAAAAGAAGCAGGGGGAAGTGGAAGGGGGGGAGAGGGGGGAGGAGAAAGAGAGAGGACCTACAGGGGAAGGGTGGGGGGGGGGTGCTGTGCATATGAGAGATACCTGGAAGAGGTATAGGTCCAGAGGGGCAACTAGTGTATAAAACCGCTAGCAGTTACTCTCTAGAATCGGCGAATCCCAGCCCCATACAGGGTCCTTTTATCTCCTATTTATCTCCTCCCAGTAGTAGCTGGCCTTCATCTGAGTATATAAACATGTTCCATCTAGTCCATGTTTCAGTGAATTGTTCATTCTGATTTCTAGCAGTCAGAATCAAATCTTCAATTTTTTTAATATCCTCCACCTTCCTGATCCACGCACCCACCGCAGGGGGCCGTGTGGATTTCCACAGCAAAGGGATGCACGCTTTGGCCGCATCCAACAAGTGTCGTATCAGTGATTTTTTATACACTTTCCTCGATGAGTGAGCAGGGTGGAGCAGGAAGAAGGCCGGGTCACTTGAAATTTGGCGTTCTGTGAATTTCTGGATTGTAGACTGAACAGTCCTCCAGAACTGCTCTAGTAGGGAGCATAGTTACATAGTAGGTGAGGTTGAAAAAAGACACAAGTCCATCAAGTCCAACCTATGTGTGTGATTATGTGTCAGTATTACATTACATATCCCTGTATATTGCGGTCATTCAGGTGATTATCTAATAGTTTCTTGAAGCTATCAATGCTCCCCGCTGAGACCACCGCCTGTGGAAGGGAATTCTTACAGTAAAGAACCCTCTACGTAGTTTAAGGTTAAACCTCTTTTCTTCTAATTGTAATGAGTGGCCACGAGTCTTATTAAACTCTCTTCTGCGAAAAAGTTTTATCCCTATTGTGGGGTCACCAGTACAGTATTTGTAAATTGAAATCATATCCCCTCTCAAGCGTCTCTTCTCCAGAGAGAATAAGTTCAGTGCTCGCAACCTTTCCTCATAACTAAGATCCTCCAGACCCTTTATTAGCTTTGTTGCCCTTCTTTGTACTCGCTCCATTTCCAGTACGTCCCTCCTGAGGACTGGTGCCCAGAACTGGACAGCATACTCCAGGTGCGGGCGGACCAGAGTCTTGTAGAGCGGGAGAATTATTGTTTTATCTCTGCAGTTGATCCCCCTTTTAATGCATGCCAATATTCTGTTTGCTTTATTAGCAGCAGCTTGGCATTGCATGCCATTGCTGAGCCTATCATCCACTAGGACCCCCAGGTCCTTTTCCATCCTAGATTCCCCCAGAGGTTCTCCCCCAGTGTATAGATTGCATTCATATTTTTGCCACCCAAATGCATTATTTTACATTTTTCTACATTGAACCTCATTTGCCATGTAGTCGCCCACCCCATTAATTTGTTCAGGTCTTTTTGCAAGATTTCCACATCCTGCTGAGAAGTTATTGCCCTGCTTAGCTTAGTATCGTCTGCAAATACAGAGATTGAACTGTTTATCCCATCCTCCAGGTCGTTTATGAACAAATTAAATAGGATTGGTCCCAGCACAGAACCCTGGGGAACCCCACTACCCACCCCTGACCATTCTGAGTACTCCCCATTTATCACCACCCTCTGAACACGCCCTTGTAGCCAGTTTTCAATCCATGTACTCACCCTATGGTCCATGCCAACGCACCTTATTTTGTACAGTAAACGTTTATGGGGAATTGTGTCAAATGCTTTTGCAAAATCCAGATACACCACGTCTACGGGCCTTCCTTTATCTAGATGGCAACTCACCTCCTCATAGAAGGTTAATAGATTGGTTTGGCAAGAACGATTCTTCAGGAATCCATGCTGATTACTGCTAATGATATCATTCTTATTACTAAAATCTTGTATATAGTCCCTTATCATCCCCTCCAAGAGTTTACATACTATTGATGTTAGGCTAACTGGTCTGTAATTCCCAGGGATGTTTTTTGGGCCCTTTTTAAATATTGGTGCTACATTGGCTTTTCTCCAATCAGCTGGTACCATTCCAGTCAATAGACTGTCTGTAAAAATTAGGAACAACGGTCTGGCAATCACCTGACTGAGTTCCCTAAGTACCCTCGGATGCAAGCCATCTGGTCCCGGTGATTTATTAATGTTAAGTTTCTCAAGTCTAATTTTAATTCCGTCCTCTGTTAACCATGTAGGTGCTTCCTGTGTTGTGTCATGAGGATAAACACTGCAGTTTTGGTTACTGAAGCCCCCCGATTCACTCGTGAAGACTGAGGAGAAGAATAAATTCAATACCTTTGCCATCTCCCCATCCTTTGTAACCAGATGTCCTTCCTCATTCTTTATGGGGCCAATATGGTCTGTCCTCCCTTTGTTACTGTTTACATACTTAAAGAATTTCTTGGGATTTTTTTTGCTCTCCTCCGCTATGTGTCTTTCATGTTCTATCTTAGCCATCCTAATTGCACCCTTACATTTCTTATTGCATTCTTTATAAATTCTGAATGCTGTGGATGATCCCTCAACCTTGTATTTTTTGAAGGCCTTCTCCTTTGCTTTTATATGCATTTTTACATTGGAGTTAAGCCATCCAGGATGTTTGTTCGCTCTTTTAAATTTATTACCCAATGGGATACATTGGCTAATGCCCTTATTTAATATGCTCTTAAAGCAAACCCATCTCTCCTCCGTATTCTTTGTTCCTAATATTTTATCCCAATTTATGCCTTTTAGCAAGGTTTGTAGTTTAGGGAAGTTGGCTCTTTTGAAATTCAGTGTCTTTGTGTTCCCTTCATGTCTCCTATTTGTGTGATTTATACTGAAACTAATTGACCTGTGATCGCTGTTACCTAAATTGCCCCGTATTTCCACATCTGTTATCAGGTCTGTATTCTTGGTAATCA
This sequence comes from Aquarana catesbeiana, assembly GCF_042186555.1. NCBI lineage: Eukaryota > Metazoa > Chordata > Amphibia > Anura > Ranidae > Aquarana > Aquarana catesbeiana. The sequence continues at coordinate 61,000,988 of NC_133326.1, read as the reverse complement.
GTAGATCTAGTAATGTTTTATTTCTAGTTGGTGCGTCTACCATCTGACCCATAAAATTGTCCTGCAAGACACTAAGGAACTGGCGAGCCTTAAATGAATGCGCGGTTCCCTCCGCCCAGTCTATGTCTGGATAATTAAAATCCCCCATTATGATAACACTTCCCATCCTTGCTGCTAATCCAGTTTGTGATAGGAGATCCGTCTCCACTTCCTCCCTCAGGTTAGGGGGCCTATAGCATACTACCAGTATTATTTTCCCCTTAGCAGCTCCAGAAGATGTGGAGGATGGTACCTCGTTCCCTCTGACATCTCCAACACCTGTCTGAGGAGGCAGGAAATATCTTATGTAATTTTGCAGGAGTATTGTACCACCTTGTCAACAACTTGTAGTTAGTTTCTTGCGTTTTCGTGCAAATCGAGGACTTGTATGTAAAATGTATGATGTTCTGTTTTTGACGTGTCGTTAATGTGCATTGCAAGTCTCGCTCCCATTCCTCTATGTAGTGCAGGTTGAAGTCATCCGGTGGTGTAATGAGTAATTGGTATGTAGCTGACAAGGCATGAGGCATAATATCCTCCTCAGAGCAGTAAATCTCGTAAGTCGTCAGATTTTGGTCAAAGCTCCTGGGGTGCGGCAATGTCCTAAGGAAGTGGTTAAGTTGTGCAGCCCTCCAGAAATCTAAGTGGAATGGGCCTGACGGGGACATCAGCTAGGCTACTGTAGGCCATTTGCCATTTGATATAAAGTGGGACGCCTGAAACAGTCTCAAGTCCCTCAGGGATTGAAATACCGGATCTGTGTATCCTGGGGAGAACTCTGGCGTTCCTAAAATCGGACGTAGTGGAGATGTGAAGGATATGAGACGGAATTTCGTGAATAGAGCTGAGCATATGCGTACGGTCACTCTTATCAAGGGATGAGATTTCACATTACTTGGGAGGCTATCATAGCACCAAGGAGCTCTGTTCAAGGGGATGTCACTTTGGGTTTGTTCCAGTCTAGTCCACAGTTTAGTAGTCTGGTGCCGGTTCCAGTCTATAAGTCTGGTCAAATGTGTGGCGTAGTAGTATTTACGGAGGTCTGGTACCGCTAGCCCTCCATACAATTTGGGCATGGTGAGCAGCCGTCTAGCTAGTCTGGGTCTTCTATGAGCCCAGATAAATTCAAAAAATAGGGCATTAATCTGGTCGAAATAGGAAGACGGGATTTGAATCGGCAGAGCTTGTAACAAATACAAGAACTTAGGAAGAATAGACATCTTTAGGATGTTGCATCTCCCAAACCACGAGTGTAGGCCTGTATGCCAACTATTTAATAAGGCCCTGACCGATGTCAGCAACGGGGGAAAATTTAGTGCGAATAACCTGGAGATTTTGGGGGGAATATGGGTGCCCAGATACTTCAGTGCCGTGATGGTCCATTTAAATTGGAAATTGTCTTTAAGAGAGGCAAGCAATCGTGGTTGGACTCCTATACCCATAGCCTCAGATTTAGTAAGATTAATTTTCAGGTTGGATAAACTACCATATGTTCTGAATTCTTGTAATAAATTTGGAAGGGAGATTGTCAGATTAGTAAGTGAGAATAGCATGTCGTCCGCATACGCGGCCACCTTCTGTTGGGAGTCCCCCATTTTAACCCCAGTTATGTCTGGATTAGATCTTATGGTACACAGGAAGGGTTCCAATGACAGGGCGAACAGGAGTGGGGATAAAGGGCAACCTTGCCGTGTTCCGTTTTTAATAGTGAACGGATCTGATAAAACCCCGTTAGCTCGAACCCGAGCTGTGGGGGTAGTGTAGAGTGCCCCTATCCAATTGAGCATTGTACTACCCAGACCTACATGTTCCAGGACTGAAAAAATGAATTGCCAGTTCACCCTGTCAAAGGCCTTCTCTGCGTCCACACTAAGGTATTCTGCTTAATTTATGGCTAGATTGTATAAAGGTCTGTATTCAAGCTGATCGTCTTCAATTATATTCCCTGTATCCAGTCCCGTGTAGTTCCATTGAGTCTAAGAAAGAAAAGCGTGAGGTGTAGATTCAGCTAATTTTCATAGAAACAGATACAAGTCATAGTCTCTATTCATTCCGAAGGTCCATATCCTGATGTCCCTGTTCTAGGCATGTGAGGATGTAAATCACATATGAGGATTGACATGTGTGAAAATCATTTATTAGAACCCTTTCCCCACTGGAGGGGTGTATGTAATGATCACCTTTGAGTAATAGATTGCATTGAATACAATTAAGACGGGGATAACATCCATTTCTTTTTTTCCCCAAAAATGTCATTTTTGTTTCCTGTGTCTTAGCCTTATATTCAGATCTAACTATGGAATCCATTAATGTTTTATTGCGCCTTTAGGCTTTAATTGGAACCTGTTGAAAATTGTCAATCTGGGGGTAAGCATGTTTCAGGAGAGTTCAATGTTTCTTAATGATTCTGAATATTTTTTTCACTATAACTATGAAACTGAAATGAAAATGGCAGTCTTTGTATGTCCTGTTTCTGTTTCCTAAAAATGGTCTCACCCCCCTCACGTTGCAATTTTAGAGCCTCCTGTGAGATCATCCTCAATGGATACTTACGTTCCCTAAACTTCCGGCACATTTCTTCTAATATTCTCATCACTGACTATACGTGTCACCCTCAGTAATTGGCTCCTTACAATTGTTCTAAACACATGTGGTGGATGGCAACTGTCAAACAATAAGAGTTGGTGTCTGTCAGTCAGTTTTATATATAGATCAGAGTTGATCTGATTCCGATCTATATAAATCCTTGTGTTCAAGAAAGGAACTGATTTTCCACCAATATTAATTTTTAACTGAATATCGGAACAGAATGCATTCAACATTTCATCAAATACTCAATACAAACACAAAAAACTGATCTTTAAACAAAAAAATAGTTGTTGAATAAAACTACTCGCAACAGTTTCTCAAACAACACAATTTGGGCCTCAGAGTACTCTTTACTGTTCCTGATCAGTCCTATTGCCGCATCAATGCCACTCTGGTGTGGGATTGATGTATACAGGCTTGCAACATCCCATGTTACCAGAATCTCATCTCCATGACAATGTGAATTTTGCTGAATTTTTTATAAAAAGTCATTCGTTTCCCTAATATATGACTTGGTGTTCTTCACCAGGGGGCACAGTATCTTGTCCAGAAATTGAGCTGTGGGGACAAAAAATAGAGTCTCTTCCCAAGACTATGGGACGTCCTGGTGGTGATTGACGGTCCTTATGTGTTTTGGGCAACGTGTACAGGACTGGAATACGTGTGTGTGATGGTAACAAGAATTCAAAGAGACCACGAGAGATAATCCCTTCTTTCAATGCCGGTTTTAAATTATTTTCCAACAACTTTCTTATGGCCCAGGTAGGATCACTAGTCACCTTTTTATACACTGATTGGTCACCTAACCAATCAGTGTATAGAATCAGAAATTGCAGCTCTCATTTGTTTTTTGAAAATGAAGAAAGAAAAGAAAAGTGTATTTTTTTTTTTCTTTTTTCAATTTTCAAAACTTTGTGACAAAAAGTGAGGACTGCAAAATACTCACCATACCTCTCAGCAAATAGATTGGGGTGTCTACTTTGCAAAATGGGTTTTTTTGGGGGGGTTTTGTGCCATATGGGCATTCATGGCCTCCGAAACTGTGATAGGCAGTGAAGAGTGAAATCAAAAATTTACACCCTTAGAAAGCCTAAAGGCGGTGCTTGGGTTTTCTGGGTCCCGTACGCGGCTAGGCTCCCAAAAAGTCTCACACATGTGGTATCCCCGTACTCAGGAGAAGCAACAGAATGTATTTTGGGGTGTAATTTCACATATTCCCATGGCATGTTTGAGCAATATATCATTTGTGCAAAAAAAAAAAAAAAAGTGTCTTTTTCCCACAACTTGTGTCAAAATATAAAATATTCCATGGACTCGACATGCTTCTCAGCAAATAGCTTGGGGTGTCTACTTTCCAAAATCACACATCACCCACTCTTCTAACCACTTGAAGACAAAGCCCTTTCTGACACTTTTTGTTTACGTGAAAAGATAATTTACTTTTGCAAGAAAATTACTTTGAACCCCCAAACATTATATATTTTTTTAAAGCAAAGGCCCTACAGATTAAAATGGTGGGTGTTTCATTTGTTTTTTTCACACAGTATTTGTGCAGCGAATTTCCCCATTTTTTGGGGAAAAAACACACAATTTTAATGCAATAAAAACACACTATATTGCCCAAATGTTTGATGAAATAAAAAAGATGATCTTAGGCCGAGCACATGGATACCAAATACGACATGCTTTAAAATTGTGCACAAACGTACAGTGGCGACAAACTACATACATTTTTAAAAGCCTTTAAAAGCCTTTACAGGTTACCACTGTATATTTACAGAGGAGGTCTACTGCTAAAATGACTGCCCTCGATCTGACCTTCGTGATGATACCTCACATGCATGGTGCAATTGCTGTTTACATTTGACGCCAGACCAACGCTTCGCTTTCACCTTTGCGCGAGAGCAGGGGGGGGCAGGGGTGCTTTTTTTTTTTTTTTTTACTTATTTATTTTGCTTTTTTATTTTATTTTTAAACTGTTCCTTTCATTTTTTTAATCATTTTTATTGTTATCTCAGGGAATGTAAATATCCCCTATGATAGCAATAGGTAGAGACAGGTACTCTTTTTAGAAAAAATTGGGGTCTATTAGACCCTAAATCTCTCCTCTGCCCTCAAAGCGTCTGACCACACCAAGATCAGCATGATAAAATGCTTTTCCAATTTCCCAATGGCGCTATTTACATCCAGCAAAATCTAAGTCATGATATGCTCATAGCTTCTGGTTTCTTAGACCATAGAGATGATTGGAGCCATTCTGGTCTCTGATCAGCTCTATGGTCAGCTGGCGGAACCACCGGCTGCATTCTCAGGTTCCCTGTTGGGACAGGAGAGCCAGAGAAAACCATGGAAGACGGTGCTTGTAAAAGCAGTCTAGAGGCTAATTAGCCACTAGGATTGCTTTTACATGAAAGTGGACCGCTGGCTGAAAAGAATGATACCAAGATGATACCTAAACCCGCAGGCATCATTCTGGTATAACCACTCAAAGTCCAGCAACATACCAGTACGTTGCTGGTCCTTGTTGGGCATATATTGTAATCTTATTTTTTTTGCAGCCTGTGGGCTGAACAAAAAAAAGAGATTGATTGGTGGGTATGCCCACCATTAGAATACCTCCCTTCATCCACCCACTTCTAATGATGGGCATACATGCACCATTTTGTTTTTAACTGTGGTGGTGAAATCACCTCCTACGGCGCTGGAGTCACGGCTTTATGTATCATGGGAGCAAGATGTCAAGATAAATAAATCCGCGCTGCAACTGAATGGTGTACCTGCTAAGCAAATGATGGTTAACAATAAAACAAAGTAACATTACAGTATAACAGTAATACCTGCAAAGCAAATACAAAAAAAACATAGTAAAAAATAAAACATTTTTTAACGCAATCTGTGCCTAAAATATATATATGCTGAAGCATGGGGACATCCGCCCCAAAAGTTAAGAGCAAATCGCTCCTCCACCCCTGCTGCCCCCATGCTTCGGCATATATGCTCTTTTTTTTAACTGTGGTGGTGAAATCACCTCCTACAGCGCTGGAGTCACAGCTTTATGTATCGTGGGAGCAAACGCTATTGTTGTCAAGATAAATAAATCCACGCTGCAGCTGAATGGCGTACCTGCTAAGCAAATGATGGTTAACAATAAAACAAACGTTACAGTATAACATACCATGCAAAAGTATCCCAAACAGGAGGGGACAGAGAAAAGTGGGGCTAATGGAAGGGCAAAACACAGGTAATTATATCAAAAATGAAAATTTATTAGCATAACCACAAATTACAAGTAGAAGGGTAAAGACCCAATAGTGTACAGTTACCAGGAACCGTACACTATTGGGTCTTTACCCTTCTACTTGTAAAGAGAGAACAATAGAGAGAGAGAAGAAAAATACAACCACAACTATTTTTGGCTTTTTTATTTTTTGTGTTTTTGTGTGTGTGTTTTTTTTTCCACTTTTTTCACTTTAAAAAAAACTGTAAAAAAAATATAAACTGAACGTTGCAGATTAGGGTCTCTCAAAATCTTTTGAGACCCGAGACCCTGTGTACGTGTGCCTATGACTGTGTGGTGCTGTACCCTATGTTAATACTCAACTAGTGTGTGATAGCCTTCGAAACAGTCACTAATGCAAAGACCAGGTTGGTCAGGACAGGAGGGACAATAAAAGCGGGGGCCACTCCTATATCCGTGCTTTCTACAGACACAACATCTTCTTTCTGGGTTTTATTGGGTAGGGGTACCAGGGAGGAAATGCGGAAAATGCCTATCATGCAGCCGGCTTACTGCATTTGCGTTGGGAAGTTGGGCCAGAGCACCGTCTGGAAACAGAAGGGCTCTGATGATCTCTTCCTAGAATTTAAGGAAGGATCCAGTTTGTCCTGAAGCTCTGTATAGCACATGAGCGATTCAGCAAAGCCAAGTATACAGACACTTTTTTATACCAACATCTGGCCTTACGGGCACTTAGATACGGCGCCAACAACTTGTTGTTGAGGTCCACCCCTCCCATATTGAGGTTATATTCGATATTCGTGGACACAGAGGGGCCGAATTTTGTAGACTCGATCAAATTCAGGGTCACCCCGAGGACGACAGAGTTCATTGTTGTTGAAATGCATGAACCGCAAGATCTGCTCGTATCGTGTCCTGGTCATGGAGGCAGAGAACCTGGGCATATGGTGAATTGGGTCAGTGGACCAATATGACCGCAACTCACTCTTTTTAGTTACGCCAATGAGGAGGGATAGGCCCAGAAAGGTCTTAAATTCGGAGACCGTAATTGGTCTCCAATCTCTGGCAAGGGTCAGCTGGAGATTAGCGGCGATGAATTGACCAGCATACAAATTGCTTTGGTCCACAATAGATCTATAGAGATCTTCAGTGAAAAACAGCGAATAAAAATCAAGTGATGTAAAATCAACTGTTTCCACCTGAATTCCGGGTTGGCCAGTGAATGGGGGAAGTACGGGTGCTGCAGAAGTGGTGGGTTCCAAATTAGGATTGGCGAATGCAGCAGGAAGGGTACTATGGGCTCGACGGGCCTGTCTTTGTCTTCTTCTTGGTGGCAGCTCGCCAGCTTGCCACCTCGCCAGCTTAAACTGCACTTATGGGACTCGCCACGTCACCAAGTGTTACTGCAGTGCTGGATGTACGACCAGGATGTACTAGGCCGCTGGTGCTTGCCAGTTCACCAGAAGGAATAGCGGCGCTAGTACTGGCTGTCTGCTCCATACGAGGGACCTGCAATTCTTGCACCTCAACGGCAGCAGAAGAAGATCGTGGTCTGGTACGCCTGACCTTGGCAGGGACCACAACTCCGTCGTCAGAGCTATCTGTCATGGAGCTGCTGTCGTCTACAGGTTTGTATTCTGAGCCTCAATCTGACAGATGAGTGACTTCCTCTTCACTATCTGTCATGCTGAGAAACGTGTAGGCCTCTTCACTACTGTACCTTCAATTTGCCATTTTGGGCTCTAAATTTACTGGTACAGTAGTGAGACTCACAGGTAAAAAGCTCCTGACTGTTAGCGACTGATTCAAACGCTATCAAAAAAACTGTTAGCGTTCGCAGGGATCAGGCCTGACACTGCGAACACTGCAGTTATGTGTGTTGTGTTTTGTAAGTGACAGTGATCGATTGATACTGCACTTGGGTGGGCTGGGCTGGGTAGAGGGGCTAAACGCAGGTGCTAGCAGGTATCTGGGCTGATCCCGCTAACACTGCGTTTTTGGAAACCCTAAACTGTTGGGGACGCCAGTATAGATCTGATCAGATCAGATATTGTTCCGTTCAGACACTATACTACTAAGGGCGGCGTATGGTGCGTTAGCGGTACTGTCACTAATCTGATGCTGCCTGGGGTGACGCAGACCCTATCTGACGCTAAAACCTAATTTGATCACCCGCCGGGTGATTAGGGGGTTAAACCTTTATTTGGAAAAATATGGACATATAACATGCCGCTTCACTGAAGATTTTCCTGCATTATTTGGGACTATTTAGCGCAGCTTCTCTCATTTCCTATCCATTATTGTGTGTATCTCACTTCAAACTGCTGCTTTGTTTATATTATTCATTATGCTGGTACACTAGCGGTTTCTTGCCTAAATAATATGAATTTGTAGCCTCTGCTCCCTACCATCAGAGCATGGGGAGGAAGAGGGGATGTAGTGGTCATGTGACCGCAACTACACCTTTATAAGATACTCGTTGAATAAGGATTTCTTTAAACAAATCTATCCAACTTGATCAACTAATTTGATAAAGGCAATGCCTCTTTGCTATACTTCTCTATATCATGAGCCACATGAACACACGTTTTGGGTTTGTAATTAGTGGTATACCACTGCACAGGTTGAGTTGCCTTTCTACAGTTTTTGTATATTCTTTTTGAAAACTTAATAAAAAAAATGATGCATATAAACACAATACCATTTAAAAAATATTTAAAAATTTTTGGTCCCTGACATTCAGCTCTGGTGGTCCCCGACATTTGGCTCTGGTGGTCCCTGACATTTGGCTCTGGTGGTCCCTGACATTTGGCTCTGGTGGTCCCTGACATTTGGCTCTGGTGGTCCCTGACATTTGGCTCTGGTGGTCCCTGGCATTTCGCACTGGTGGTCCCTGACATGCTGCACTGGTGGTCCCTGACATTCAGTTCTGGTGGTCCCTGACAGGCTGCACTGGTGGTCCCTGACAATCGGCTCTGGTGGTCCCTGACATGCTGCACTGGTGGTCCCTGACATTTGGCTCTGGTGATCCCTGACATTTGGCTCTGGTGGTCCCTGACATGCTGCACTGGTGGTCCCTGACATTCAGTTCTGGTGGTCCCTGACAGGCTGCACTGGTGGTCCCTGACATTTGGCTCTGGTGATCCCTGATATTTGGCTCTAGTGGTCTCTGACATTTGACTCTGGTGGTCTCTGACATTTGGCTCTGGTGGTCCCTGGCATTTGGCACTATTGGTCCCTGACATTCAGCTCTGGTGGTCCCTGACATGCTGCACTGGTGGTCCCTGACATTCGGCTCTGGTGGTCCCTGACATGCAGCACTGGTGGTCCCTGACATGCTGCACTGGTGGTCCCTGACATTCGGCTCTGATGGTCCCTGACATGCTGCAGTGGTGGTCCCTGACATCTGGCTCTGGTGGTGGTCCTTGACATTTGGCTCTGGTGGTCCCTGACATTCGGCTCTTGTGGTCCCTGACAGGCTGCACTGGTGGTCCCTGACATTTGGCTCTGGTGGTCCCTGACATTTGGCTCTGGTGAACCCTGATATTTGGCTCTGGTGGTCCCTGACATTTGGCTCTGGTGGTCCCTGACATTTGGCTCTGGTGGTCCCTGACATTCGGCTCTGGTGGTCCCTGACATTCGGCTCTGGTAGTCCCTGACATTTGGCTCTGGTGGGTCCCTGACTTTCGGCTCTGGTGATTACTGAAATTCGGCCCTGGTGGTCCCTGACATTTGGCTCTGGTGGTCCCTGACATTCGGCTCTTGTGGTCCCTGACAGGCTGCACTGGTGGTCACTGACATTTGGCTCTGGTGGTCCCTGACATTTGGCTCTGGTGGTCCCTGACATTTGGCTCTGGTAGTCCCTGACATTTGGCTCTGGTGGGTCCCTGACTTTCGGCTCTGGTGATTACTGAAATTCGGCTCTGGTGGTCCCTGACCTTCGGCTCTGGTGATTACTGACATTCGGCTCTGGTAGTCCCTGTCATTTGGCTCTGGTGGGTCCCTGATTTTCGACTCTGGTGGTCCCTGACATTTGGCTCTGGTGGTCCCTGACATTTGGCAATGGTGGACACTGACCCATTGCACTGGTTCACATTTATATTAAAATGCATTGTATTTATAAGGCTGTAACCTATCATACTGTGTGTTATGTATGGCTTGCTGGCTGCAGAATTAGGGGTGTGATTTATGTTGAAGTGGGTGAGTCACATTTACATGTACAATCCTAGTGTACCTCCCACATTCACTCCCATCCCAAGGATTCATGGGAAATGTAGGCTGATTACAGTTATAGGTGTCCATTTATGAAACAGTGATCAGCGGTGATCCCGAGGATCGCCGCTGATCACAGTCCATAAACAGTTTATGAAACAGTGATAATCGGGGGAGAACATGTTTGAACTTGTTCTCCCGCCGATTATCTCTACACATGGAGAATCCTCATTGAATGACACAGTAACGGCCAGTTTATGAAGCGGTGATCTCACCGCTTCACTGGCGTTCTGAGTCAGAATTCACACTCCCAGGTTCACCAGCTCAGAGGTGGTGAATCGGGGAGTGAAGAGGAAATCTGGGGGGATCTGAGGGGGAAGGAGGAAGATTTTTAACTTCCTTATGCCTCGTTCAGACCCCCCAACACTGTAACCATGTCCCCCTGTCATATTTATGTATATACATATATATACATATATACATATAATGTGTATATATATATATATATATATATATATATATATATATATATATATATATATATATATATATATATATATATATATATATATATATATATATATATAATGTGTGTGTATATAGATGTATATATAATGTGTGTGTGTGTGTGTATACATATGTATATAATGTAGGGGGACTCATTATTTTATTAACATTAATCCACGCCGTCTGTCCGTGTACTGAGCGGTGATAATTTATCACTGCTTAATAAACTGACATCTTTGTGTTTCAGTGAATTTCTGGTGCTGTAATCTTGTAAAGTCTCACGAGATCCCGGTATCAGGGGCCGTTCTCCACTGTTGGAAGCGTTTGTAGATCTCTTCACTCCTCAGAAGGTGAAGCGATCTACAAAACTTCATAAACTGGCACACAGAGGAGAAAGATCTTCACTGTGAATGCCGGAGAATGATTTCACTGCTTCATAAACGGACACCATAGAGAGAGAAGAGGATATGATTCCATCACTGTTCTATCACCTCCTACCTGCCAGGATACAGGCTGCATTTTTTGGATCTCAGAGCTGACTTCCTGAAAATTAAATCAGGCATATCTTATAAACAGTAAGAAATTTCACAAATGTAACAACTGTTTAGTGTTTTGTGTGTGTGTGTGTGTGTGGGGGGGGGGGGGGGGGTACTAATGGGGGATTTTTTGAAAATCCCGGAGATCTGCTTTGTGGGGTTACAAAATTGTAACTATAGTGGAAAACGCATGTCTCTAGATTGTCATTGCACTTTACTGAATGTATGGTTTATTGTGAAAATGTAGAAATATGTGTCACAGCTCCATAATATTTACTCAAACTTTATAATGAAGGACCATTGCATGGTGAAGAAAATATCTGATTCATGCATTCTTCTCTATGATAGCCTAATAAGCCTCAGATGGTTTCTTTATTTGGATGAGTCTGGAACACATTTTCTTGTTTTGTTCCTTGTTTGGTAGTGAGATGATTCTGTGTTATTCTTTCAATTATTTGTAGAGCCCACAATAGTTTCTTAGGCTTGTCCTTTGAATTACTTAAAGGGTAACTCCACTTCTGTGGGAAAAAATGTAGGTAATAAAAAAAAAAAAAAAAAATACAGTATACAATAATCTTTCAGGAAATACCTAGAGCCTGGTGACATTCCTGAAATTGGTATCAAGCTCTTTTCTTTCCTTGCTTTAATTTCCTATCTTTTTCGGATGTGTTGTTTCATAACCCCCAGATTTGCTATTTTGGGAATGTATTGATGAGTTGGGGATATGTCAGTATCATGGAGGAAGTAGTGGCAACACCTCTTTATATGATGTTTTCACTATCTTTGAATGTTGATAATATGATAGCTGCTTATGTTTGATTACAGCTTTCACACCCAATTGGAATTGTTTTGTATGTAGCTTTTACATTTTTCATTGTACTTGGAAATTAAAATAATATAGTATATACAATTGCTATGCAAGCTATATTGTAATTTAAGGCTATTAAAAATTAAATTTACTTTTCAATCCACAGTGCTGCAATTTCAGCAAAATTCAATGCAATATGGCAAACTGGAGGCAGGTTACATGTTACATGCTACATGTCTTTGGTATAAAATATCCCTGAGAGAGCTGTACTCTCTCAGCCCCCCTCATACCTGTACGCTCTCAGCTCCCCCTCACACCTGTACTCTCTCAGCCCCCCTCATACCTGTACTCTCTCAGCCCCCCTCATACCTGTACTCTCTCAGCCCCCCTCATACCTGTACTCTCTCAGCCCCTCTCATACCTGTACTCTCTCAGCCCCCCTCATACCTGTACTCTCTCAGCCCCCCTCATACTTGTACTCTCTCAGCCCTCCCTCACACTTGTACTCTCTCAGCCCCCCTCATACCTGTACGCTCTCAGCTCCCCCCCACACCTGTACTCTCTCAGCCCCCTTCATACCTGTACTCTCTCAGCCCCCCTCATACCTGTACTCTCTCAGCCCCCCTCATACCTGTACTCTCTCAGCCCCCCTCATATCTGTACGCTCTCAGCTCCCCCTCACACCTGTACTCTCTCAGCCCCCCTCACACCTGTACTCTCTCAGCCCCCCTCACACCTGTACTCTCTCAGCCCCCCTCACACCTGTACTCTCTCAGCCCCCCTCATACCTGTACTCACTCAGCCCCCCTCATACCTGTACTCTCTCAGCCCCCCTCACACCTGTACTCTCTCAGCCCCCCTCATACCTGTACTCTCTCAGCCCCCCTCATACCTGTACTCTCTCAGCCCCCCTCATACCTGTACTCTCTCAGCCCCCCTCATACCTGTACTCTCTCAGCCCCCCTCATACCTGTACTCTCTCAGCCCCCCTCACACCTGTACTCTCTCAGCCCCCCCTCACACCTGTACGCTCGCAGCCCCTCTAATGCCTGTACGGTCTCACCCCCCCTGACATGGGTATACATGACACGCACACGTACACAGACACACATACACAGACACACATACACATGTACACAGACACACACACACATATGTACAGAGGCGCACACACACACACATGTACACAGACACACACATGCATGTACACAGACACACAAGCACACACACAAATGTGCACAGACACACACATGTACACAGACACACACACACACACACACACACATGTACACAGACACACACACACATGTACACAGACACGTACACAGACACACATCTATACAGACACACACACACACATATACACAGACACACACACGTACACAGACACACATCTATACAGGCACACACACACACACACGTACACAGACACACACACACACACACACGTACACAGACACACACACACACACACATGTACACAGGCACATACACATCTACACAGACACACACATGTATACAGGCACACACACACACATGTACACAGACACACACACACGCACACACACACACACATGCAAGCATACACATGTACACAGTAACACACACACGTACACATACACACACGTGTGCACAGACACACACGCACATGTACACAGACACACACATGTACAGACACACACACATGTACACACACACAGGCACACACACATGTACACAGACACACAGGCACACACACACATGTACACAGACACACACACACACGTACACAGACACACACATGTACACATGTACACAGGCACACACACACATGTACACAGACACACACACACATGTACACAGACACACACACATGTACACAGACACACACACAAATGTATACAGACACACACACACAACCCCCCCCCCACTTGTAGAACAGCCCTTACTTGTTAAGTGATGTTCCTGGTCCCAGCTCTTGTGCAGGACACACGAGGGGTGCACATGCAGGAATTTACCAGAGTGGACAGCAAAGAGCCCGATGTCAGCTCAATAAAAACTCGCACACATTCCGAAAGCCAGTGCAGCCACGGAGCTCTCCTGCCCCTGCCTTCTCCCATCCCCGCCAGACAGCCGGGCCCTTCTAGATGCTCGGGCCCCACACTAGTGTATGGGCTGTACTCCCCTGATGGCGACCCTGCCCGCTGGACTACCTGTGCCCGCTAAGCCTGACTCCCTTGCCCCACTGCTACTTCTATTTGTCTGGCTCTGATGGGGCAGTGCCCAGGGGTGCCCGCTCAGTAAGATGGCCCTGTGTGCATGCTCGTCCTGACAAACACAGCCCTCGCAGGGATGTAGGCTTAATTACACCTGTGTGAATGAGGCCTAAGTTACAAGACTGGCAGCACATAATTACAAAAACGTTGACATGTAAAACAATTGAGATATGTATTCCAAATTTTTTTTTCTGTTTGCTTTAATTATTGTTCACCTGTGATGGCAGCATGTGTTCTTGTTTGCTAAATCAATTCCATGGTTTGCATCTTCCGGTGCATATTTACCTAACATGCAATGGAGCATTTGAAGAACCCTTTCACTGTGCATGCATTAAACTCACTGTCTGTTGAGTGGATGGAAAAGTTGTGAACTTTTTAAGTGCTCAGTGAACCATAAGAAGATTGGTAAGTGTTCAGCAAGCTCTGCCCATCCAAGACCAGAAATTAGTGATTTACTCTGACTACAATATAGCTTGTAGATGAGAAAAACACATGTCTATGTCATAGAAGACAGGCACACTTATCCCAACATTAATGTACAGTTCTCAGCAAACAAAGCATTAGTACCATATTTGTGTGTATGATGGTATGCAGCCTGCTTGCTCTGGGCATCCAGCTGCTTAGTCATGCTGTCTTTGCTTGCTTCAGGGTACAGAGATGGGATGCTCATGTGAAAATGGGCAGCATACAATAAAAGTGTAAAATGAGTGTGATAGTAATATATCACTCATATACCACTTATATATACTCATATATCACTCAAATGAATTGACAGCATATTTTATTAACTTTTTTTTGGAGAGGGGTAAAAAAGAAGTAGGGTGAAAGCTTTTTTGGACATACTTCTCTTGTGGTTCACAGAAGTACTAATATTTTTGCCCTGCCTGCTAGCAGCTGACACGGCAGATCTGCTCCGCTCTCAGGAAGCACCCAAGCGATATTGTCAGAATCCACCCAGCTGCCTAAATTACATCAGGCACCGTCTCTCAGCGCGTGGTTGAGAGCCGAAGCCAATTAATCCAACCCCCTCCCCAGCTCGGCACTCCAATTATCATTTTAGGGTAAGAGCAGAGGGAGGTTGCTCTCTGCTCTCAGCTGACCAAGAACTGAGCGATCAGTGGTCATGTGATTACTCAGTTCTCAGTCTTAGAGACAACCTGGGACAACTGCAGTATCACACCAATGCTGCAGCATGGAGGTGAGTATGTAGGTTTGTTTTTTTTAAGTTTTTAAGTTTTTTAGTGCTCCGTTTAAATAAGATCAACTTTTGCATTCATTTCAGCTTTGTTATGTGGAGATGATTTTAGTAGAGCGTCCATTAACTCAGCATGCTAAAATGCAGACCCAGATCTATTTAACTCCATTTCCCACAGCTCTTTGGGTTTCTGGACATGCCCAGGGAAAATAGGTTCCTCAGCTTCCCTCCTCAGAAGCTCGGAGAGACCACACCTGAGAATGCCGAGGTAACTGGGCAAGTGATCTGCAGCCAGGCTCTCCACTGTCAGAAGCAGGAGCCTAATAACATGCAGCTTCTCCTGAAGACCCAGCTACTGTGGGGAGCCCCTCCACAATTGCTACAAAATTACTGCAGTTCCAAGGGGGTGGCTCTTTGTCCTTGGGCCTTAGATTCCTCCAGCTGTCCGCCTGTGATACTAGTACTAACCTGGACTTTGCTAAAAGGGATGTTATTTATGAGGATAATCACAGGTATCTGTTTGTGTTCTGTACTGTATTCCTGAAGTAGTGATTCTCAGCTAGACCCTCTGTTGTTATAGAAACTTACAAAACCTATGCAGTGTATGCATGTTCCTTGCCATCCTGAACATGTTTTTCATTATTATGTGGTGTATGCATTACCTTTGCCATTCTAAATCTGATTTTCAAAATTGCTCCTAACTTTGCACCTGTTTACTGTACTATAAGTTACAGCTACTCCCGTCTGATTACTCAATCAATTAACTATTCCATTATACTTGACCTCTACCAACAGGATCGACCATGTTAGACAATGAATGGAAGAAGGCAGACTACCTCCCCCTGCAATAATGATCCCATTGTTTCTGGCAGAATTCCTGCCTCTACAATTACCCAAGTAAATAAGGTAAATAAGTAAATAAGATTGCGGGACCTGATCAAACCAGATGTGATCGGTCCCACTAAGCAGACAGAACTGATCACTTTTTATTCACTAGAGGGGGAAGCAAGAAGGTTTACCCTGCATATCCCAGCAGAAGACCAGGATTCCTGAAAAGATAGTTAACCACTTAGAAGCAGTGTATAGCCAAGCGGTAACATTAAGGGGTTATTTACTAAAACGAACTAAATTCTGGTACAACTATGCATAGAAACCAATCAGCTACCAGGTTTTATTCCCAAAGCTTAATTGAACAAACTGAAGTTAGAAACTGACTGGCTACCATGTACATCTCCAGTAGTTTTAGTAAATCTTCCCCTAAGAGACTTAAGGGCTTATTGACAGAAAGCAAAGAACAGAAGAATCCATAGCACAATATGCACTGAAACTGCTAGACATAGCTGCCCAGATACGCCAAAAGGGAAAGAGACCAAGTGGGACAGCCTGGTTGGGATGATACAGACAGATAACTGAAGGACCAACTTGTAGATGAACTGCTGCCTGACAAGGTCTGTTATAAGTGGGAAATCAATAGATCCACCTGCAACTAAACAAATGGTTGCACGGAAGGTGACCATCCAGGAAACTTAAAAAAAAAAGAGGTTTCATCTCCAGAGTTATCCACATTGAAGTACAGACTTGAATACTCCTCCGGCTGCCAGGGAGGTGTCCCTTGTGGGGCCATCCCCGTGCTGGGACTGTCGAGTTCAAAGAGACTTCTTCAAAGAGACTTCCCCAACTATGAAGACAAAAAAATAGATAGTACTACGTATTACCAGGGGGCGGACTTTTTAGGCTGTGAAACACTGGAGAGGAAGTAACAGTATAAAAATATAAATTTATTGAAGGTTACAAATACATAAAAGTAAGAAAATGCATCTATGAATATTGTGCAGTGAGCCCTTGTATGTCTACGTGTTTCGCCACTAGGCTTCCTCAGGACACGGCCAAGGTTCACAGAGGAGACAGATAAGAGAATATATTTCTCTATCTTGTTTGGAATGCACAATCATGTACAGTCACGATACGGTGGGTAATTCACTCAAGTTACTGCACACGGTGTGCAGTGGTTTGCTGTCTCCCAGGGGCATGCTGTAATATTGAAACTTTAATCATACAGCGATTGGCTGTTGGGCTATATATAGCCATCAGCAGTACTGGAATTCAAATCCAGGATTCACTGTGGGATACTCTTTGATGGCCCTCCTCTCTTTGATGGCCGTTCCCAAAATAAGGAATACTATTCACATGCCCCTGTTCATACATTCAGCGATACCTAATATATTTCTTTAACCTTTGAGTGAATTACCCACCGTATCGTGACTGTACATGATTGTGCATTCCAAACAAGATAGAGAAACATATTTTCTTATCTGTCTCGTCTGTGAACCTTGGCCGTGTCCTGAGGAAGCCTAGCGGCGAAACGCGTAGACATACAAGGGCTCACTGCACAATAATCATAGATGCATTTATGTTATAATCTTCATTCTTACTTTTATGTATTTGTAACCTTCACTAAATTTATATTTTTATACTGTTACTTCCTCTCCAGTGTTTCTCAGCCTAAAAATCCGCCCCCCTGATAATACGTAGTACTACCTATTTTTTTTGTCTTCATATATTTACGGACGTGGCCTATTTTTGCACTTTCTTCTTTGACTTTCCCAACTATATACAGAGGAAGCTAATAAACTAGGAAGCCCTGCTGCCGGGAGTCAATCAGTGTGGTGGCAAAGTGGAACAACTCCACATCAAAGAACCAAAGATGTGGATGAAGAAGCTGAAAAGACTGAAACCTCATCTATGTATGGGAAGAATATAACTGGACAGAGACACAGGGTTAGAATCCAATAGTTGTCCTCAGGGACAGAGTGCTAGTCTGACATAAAGTACACACCGGCAAGGTGGGAAGAAGTCCATAGAGTTGTCCTACAACAGCTCATTCCAGGAGTGCCAGTCTATGATATACAGAGAGGGAAAACCCAAGAAAAACCTTGATGCCTACACTGTAATCTTCTGAAACCCATCGAGACCCACAGAGATCTTGATGGGGGGTTTTGAAAAATCCATCCAAATTGGGAGCCACAAACATCTTTGTAGCAAGAGGTTCAGTGGTGGCTGCCTCCTGCTGTTCCTCCATTATCCCCAAGACTCCCGGGAAAATCCATATTACATAGGCCAGTAGTCACCCAACTCAGGTCTAGTTTCTCAGTGTGGAGCCCTGTGAACTGCCATCCATTTAATCATCTAAAGACAGAAATGCATCCCCTCTTATTCAGGAAGATGAAACCAAGATTCAACCCTTGAGGCGCTCCTAGAGACCTAACTTTAGGAGGCCCCCTGTTCACTTTCCGCAGGATGAATATGAATGGCCTGTGATCCATGGTTGTGGGGAAGCAGAGGACAAGGAGCTATGCAAGGGTGTCCATCCTGGCCAGGTACTCCCTCCTTATGTTGAGTGCATGTGGCCTGGTATTTTTCTTGGGGGGTGGTCCACAGACTCTGTTCCACCCTTTTCTTGCCATTCATTCTCAAGTAAGGGCTTGGTATACAATTTTTGGGAAGGGGGGCATCATGTAATTTTTTTTGTTTATTGTGTTGGGGTACCTCAGTAAAATCCATACCAGAAGGGTCTGGTATAGATTATGCAAAGGACCCCACACTGTTTTGTTAGCGTGGTGTTTCCCCTAAAAAACTGACTATCACCAAGGATAATGGTTCTGGCATAAATTTGTTTGTCATTCATGCTGTAGGAAGTAATGCAATACAAAAGTAATTTTTTTAAAACAAAAAAATCCTAGTAATTTACATTTCCCTGCTGGCTTCTTTTGACATTGGGACCCCCCAAAGATCCCTCAAAATGCATACCAGCCCCTTAAGTTTCTGATGTGGATTTTAGGTGGGTAGCCGTGCCATATTTTTACAAAGAAAACCAAGTTGGCAGAGAAATGCCTTTTGCTTATCTAACATATCTAATGTTTTAGGCCTGGCACTCAGTGGGTACAACCTAAATGTCTCCCAGCACAAAAGTTCTTCCAGCACAGCATACCACAATCCAAACCCTTCACAGACCTCAGATTTAAACAAACTGGGACATGTTTGCAACCAGTTACTTTTTCCTAATCTTATTCAAACCAGCAATATTAACAAACATCAAAATTGCAGTCTCACAGATAGTTTTCTTGTTGGAAAACATTGTTCATGTATTTTGTGCAACAACGACATCAGCCAGTGGATGGCAGTGTTTATAAGTTTGTAGCTGCTCTATGATAAACGCTGTCTTTTCTCTGTATAATAAAGCTTTCTTGTTTGCAGTCAGCAAAGCCCATATGGACTGTGCACTGTCTGTCTGTACTGTAGGGCAATATACAGAGTTTCTAACACTTCTCCTTCTCTTGGTCATCCATCCTATTTAGTTAGTTATGGAAACATATATCCTAGTCTATCCTAGTCTATCCTATCCTCTATCCTAGTTTTTCTAAAACTTCTATGTCTCGGTTTCAGAGACTTCTTACAAACTGAGAACGCAGACTGAAACAACAGATAGAAACTGGGTACAGAAGAATTTGGGGTAAAACTTTGAACTAGAAATACTAAAGTTGGGAATAATGGACTAGAGGATATACTGAGTAATATACTTCCTGTGGGGCAATACTGGAGGTATCAAGAAAATGCCTGCACTGAGATGTATGTATTCCTCTCGGTTATTCCCACAACCCTCATAGATTAAAAGAAATGCTTGCTCTACATGTTTCGCGACCTGAACTGTCGCTTCTTCTATGTGTGACTTTGTCTCATTGTAGAATACCAATACAGCAGTGTTACCTCATACGACATGCCCCTAAAGAAAGGACTCTACAGAGGTGCAGAAACATGTTGGGATTAGTATTGAAGGATCTGCTTTTTTAGATTCATATCTGTTATATGATTTTGTTCATGCTGTACATGTAAAATCTTTTTTTGGTGCTGTATGCGCCTATATTTTTAATAATAAATTTCAATCTTTTTCATTAATTTCTGACCAGTTGCCAGTCCCTTATTACTCCTTGGGGGGGTACTTTCTTTATAATATTGGTCTGATCTTTAGAGTTGATAATAAAATGCACTTTTTATCTATCAAAAAGTGTTTTCCAGCCTTAAACCTTTCATCTGATTTCTAAATTGCTGCATTTGTAAATTCCAAAAGCCAATATAAAGGAATAGTAGTGGTAAAAAAAGCACTTGTGGGTTTAACCAATCTTTTTTTTGTACAATTCTCCTTTTAGGGGGCGTGCCAAGGGGTGTGTCCTATGCCTGAATACTTTTGCTGATAGGTGTCCCTCATTCCGATCTCAAAAAGTTGGGAGGTATGGAAAAGAACGGTCCGCATGTGTGAAAGGGGCAATAACATATACAGTATATCTCAATTTATACAGTGCTGATAATAAAAGCAAACACATATGCAAACAAAAAAATTGCTCCCAATAAAGTGAAAAATTGTGATACAGAAGGCCTCCAAATATGACAAGGTCACAATCAAGAATCCATGTAATACTTTGTAGAGCCCCAGTAGGCTACTAGGTTCTAAATTTAGGTTTTGGCCTCTCTGTAGCCTGGGAGAGCATTTATCGTTTGGGCTGTTCTGGGTTCCATTGGTGCATGCCTCCCCTGTTTTCCCAGAGAGCATTGGGACATATTAGGTGAAAGAATACAGACATTGGCCAGCAGATTAATGCCTCTTGAGCCAATCCCTGGTCAGTATGGTGAGTGAGCTGAGGGGGGTATAAATGGGCTGGAACCCAGAGCAGAGCTCTCTTGCTCCTGGGGGAGTAAGACCCAGCCTGAGGGCTGTTGCAACCCTGGGATTTCACCTGTAGCTCAAAGAATCCTTTATGGGGTCCCAGCTTTGCTTTGGCTGGGGGACCTCTGGCTTAGCCTCCTGAAGATTGCGGAGATCTCTTCTAAGGATACAGGCAATTAAAGAACAAGAACGGACTGATACTGCAGGCATCTACACAGTATTCAGCAAACAGCAAGTACTAGACTTCTGGACCTAGAGACTTTCTTTAGCCTCTTATGGGAGAGCTTCCCTTTGTACACTTAGGACTGGGCCCCTGTTTTGTATCGTTCTTCTACACTTCAAAGGGGATACTTTCACCCTGAAGTATTAGTGCAGAGTTATTGTCCTCATTTGCCAGTTCTTTAGTTATTGGAGTATTCCTAGGCTAACCCTCAACCCATCCAAGTTCATACCCAAAAAAAAAAAATGACAAGCACAGCCTGTTCTCTGACTCAAGTGATTGGGACATACTGTGTGCCTGGCTGCTATGTACCTATCAGGGAATGGAACCTAGAATCAAACAGCCAGACCAATACAGTCTGTGCGCTACAACTCCTTCAAAAAGATATGTGTGTAGTCCAATGATGTATTGTCCTAAATTTTTTACCACCATACAAAAGTCCTCCAAATGTGACAAGATAGCAATCCAAAATCCATGTAAACACTCCTTCAACAAACTGTGTGTATAATCCAATGGTGTTTCCTCCTAAAATTTCCACCACCATAAGAATCTTGAATATATCCTAAAGTGTTCCCTCCACCACACCTAGGAAATGCACTTACCAAAAGTGCATTCCTATCTTAGTATAGTACAGTCAAACATAGCTTGTGCAGGCTAAAAACAGATGGGAATTACACTTGCTCCGTATTCAGGGTACTACCTTCCACTTAGTAATTACAGGATGTGCATATGTAAGCCAAAAAGAAGCTCACATAATATACCATTCAAATACATTTATTAAGGCTCATTAAAAATATGCTCACAAACGCTCAGAAGACCAAGTACAAAAAAACAAAAGGACAACTGTGCAGCTGGATTGGTAGTTTAACAGAGACCAGTATATCTGCCAGCCTCTGGCCACTCAGCTAATCACCTCTCTTGAAATCAATATCATCACTGCTAGAAGCAATAGGTTTTTAAATGCTACAATGCGTGTTCATAATCACTGGTGATCACAAATATCATATATTTAAACGACTTTGCATGTGTAACACTGGGCAATGTTACTGACTGTAGAACTATTTTTGCCCACAAGATGGCGATGTTAGCTAAACATTATTTAGTTATGACTGGCTTTACTCAGGAGCAGTCTGGGAGATGTAGTTTGGAAGAGGATTCAAACTATAACCATCCCTGGGCCACAACTAAAATGCTCATAAACACCTGAGAGCAGGAGGGGTCAGTAATAAGGAAAAGCCTGGGAAAAAGTCAAGGGGGTTAAGAAGCGCCAACTTGAGCAGGACTGGAGGGAAGTTACTGTGCTCTGCCCGGGACTGCTACTGGTGACCTTCTACATCATCCTCTAGAGCGGCTGAGAGGGCCGCCATCGCATCAGTTGCCACTATCGCTGCACAGCAGGAAAAGAGGGCCAATACCGTGCAATTGACTCATCAAAATCAGAGGACTGTGAAGAGAGTTGGTGAAAGGGTCATAGACCATTTATTAAGTTGTAGCCACTTGCAAGCAACTTACATCTCCAGATCTATTACTAAGCTGCATTCACTTGTTGAAAATTCCTAATCAGAGACCAATTACCCCTGCTGCTTTATGCATCGCCAAGCCCCCTTAGGCAAAGCCCTACATAGCCCAAAAGTCTGTTCTGTATTTCATGGTGCTATACAGTTACTGTTGTGTTGACATTCATGTGCCAATTTGCTATTTTATACTTTTTGACTCTAATCTGCCAATACAGTCTGTTTATCTTTTAAAGGGTGGTGTACAATTCTTGTGTGTCTGCAGACAAGGTATAGACAAGTTATTCTGGTGGTGTCACTGTGGGTGAGACCTCACAGAGTGCTATACAACAGCAGAGGACCCAAAATTACCAGCGGCTCCTGGGGTGGTAGTGTTACACATTAAAACTGGAATTTTTGCTTTGCATATATTATAAAACATGTTCAAGGTGGCTTGTTTGTTTTGGGGAATCCATTAAGGGGTCCTGTTAGTCAGGAATTGATAGAAGTTTAGTTAATGGCTCAGGTGAGCAGATATTTTGTTTTTATTTTTAATCACTTGATAAAGCCCTCCTGCATTGAACTGTGTTTTTTTATGGTCTTGCTGAAAAAAGTGCAGGACAAACTTGCTTGGATTGTTCCTGGATAACCCCGATTTGTGCATGGGTTGGGTTACTGGGGCCAAAACCAGTTGAGCTGGTCTTCCTTACAATATACAGTATATATTGTTTAAAAGCTACTGTAGATATGACTCCTACTAGTCTTGTTTTATTGGAAAAACGACAGGAACACAGAGACAGGAAATTACATTATAACTATGTACAGTAGTTCCCCAGGGAAGAACATGACAATTATACAAGAACACTGCCACCTAGTAGCAGAACTAATAATTAGAGCAGGGGTCTCCAAACTTTCTAAACAAAGGGCCCGTTTACTGTTCTTCAGACTTTAGGGGGCCAGACTAGATCCAGTGGAAGTAAACAATGCCCTATCTTTGGTGTCAGTGTAGGAATAGTGTCCCTCGTTGGTGTCAGTGGAGGAATAGTGCCCCATCCTTGGTATAAATGGGAGGAATAGTGCCCCATAGGTGGTATTATTGGGGTGAATAGTGCCCCATCGTTGGTGTCAGTAGGGGGAATAGTGCCCCATCCTTGGTATCAGTGGGAGGAATAGTGCCCCATCTTTGGCATCAGTGAGAGGAATAGTACCCCATCTTTGGTGTCAGTGGGAGGAATTGTGCCCCATCGTTGGTGTCAATGGAAGGAATTGTACCCCATCGTTGGTGTCAATGGAAGGAATTGTACCCCATCGTTGGTGTCAATCGAAAGAACTGTAACCCATCATTGGTGTCAACAGAAGGAACTGTGCCCCATCGTTAGTGTCAATGGAAGGAACTGTGCCCCATCGTTGGTGTCAGTGGAAGGACTTGTTCCCCATCGTTGGTGTCAATGGAAGCATTTGTGCCCCATCGTTGGTGTGAATGGAGGGAATTGTGCCCTATCATTCGTATCAGTGGGAGGAATTTTGCCTCATTTCAGCGACAGGAACTATGCCCCATTGTTGGTGTCAGTGGATGGAACAGTACCCCAAGGGCCAGATAAAGGCAAGCAAAGGGCCGCATCCAGCCCCTGGGCCGCAGTTTGGAGTCCACTAAATTGGAGTATAATACAGTATAAGAGAATAGTTGTTGCACCTATGTCTGTATAAACAGCATGCTAATATATAATGATATTATTTGACTCGGAATGCAGATACTTTGATATTTTATAATCAGTTGAGTGCCAGAGCAATGTACGTTAAATGTCAAAATCTAGCACCTGTGCATACTGAGTGTAAATGAAAAACAATTTTTTATAGTAAAATTTGGACATTGGCAAGTTTAATTTATGATGTGAACATGGATTAATTGGACTAGCAAACCCTTAGTAATATAGAACCAAAATAGAGAACCAGCATTTAATTCAGATGTAAGCCACTTGATATTTGCCATATTTCGTTCACCTACTCCTTCATGTAGAAAAAATATTTCAATAATTGTACATGTAGCGCTCACCCCCAAAGGGGCCGCCGAGAATAGTAGTAGTACAATAGTAGTACAGAGGCTGACAGTCACACAAGCACACTGACAATTATGGCTCAGTCTAAGCCTAGGGGATGTCATTTTAGTATTAATTGCTGTAGAACTTTAACAGGGATGCGGTTTAGGGTCACAGGACATTCCAAAACATTAATAGCAAGTCATGGGTGGACAAACGTCTCACTAATCTTAAAACAGCAACTCTTCTGGAGGTAGCAGGAAATGGGCAGTATACAGTGCCTTGAAAAAGTATTCATACCCCTTGAAATGTTCCATATGTTGCCATGTTACAATCAAAGACTTAAATGTATTTTATTGGGATTTTATGTGATAGACCAACAAAAAGCGGCACATAATTGTGAAGTGGAAGGAAAATGATAAATGGTTTTCAAATAAATATGTGAAAAGTGTGGGGGGTACATTTGTATTCAGCCCCCCTGAGTCAATACTTTGTAGAACCACTTTTCACTGCAATTACAGCTGCAAGTCTTTTTGGGGATGTCTCTACCAGCTTTGCACATCTAGAGAGTGACATTTTTGCTCATTCTTCTTTGCAAAATAGCTCAAGCTCTGTCATATTGGATGGAGAGTGTCTGTGAACAGCAATTTTCAAGTCTTGCCACAGATTCTTAATTTGATTGAAGTCTGGACTTTGACCGGGCCATTCTAACACATGAATATGTTTTGATCTAAACCATTATATTGTAGCTCTGGCTGTATGTTTAGGGTTGTTGTCCTGCTGGAAGGTGAACCTCCGCCACAGTCTCAAGTCTTTTGCAGACTCTAACTGGTTTTCTTCTAAGATTGCCCTGTAATTTGGCTCCATCCCTCTTCCCATCAACTCTGATCAGCTTCCCTGTCCCTGCTGAAGAAAAGCATCCCCACAACATGATGCTGCCACCATCATGTTTCACAGTGGGAATGGTGTGTTCAGGGTGATGTGCAGTGTTAGTTTTCAGCCACACATAGCATTTTGCTTTTAGGCCAAAAAGTAAAATTTTGGTCTCATCTGACCAGAGCACCTTCTTCCACATGTTTGCTGTGTCCCCCACGTGGCTTCTCGCAAACTGCAAATGGGACGTCTTATGGCTTTCTTTCAACAATGGCTTTCTTCTTGCCACTCTTTCATAAAGGCCAGATTTGTGGAGTGCAGGACTAATAGTTGTCCTGTGAACAGATTCTCCCACCTGAGTTGTGGATCTCTGCAGCTCCTCCAGAGTTACCACGGGCCTCTTTGCTGCTTCTCTGATTTATGCTCTCCTTGCCGGGCCTGTCAGTTTAGGTGAATGGCCATGTCTTAGTAGATTTGCAGCTGTGCCATACTCTTTCCATTTTCAGATGATGGATTCAGCAGTGCTCCTTGAGATGTTCAAAGCTTGGGGTATTTTTTTATAACCTAACGCTGCTTTAAACTTCTCCACAACTTTATCCCTGACCTGTCTGGTGCGTTCCTTGGCCTTCATGATGTTGTTTGTTCACTAAGGTAATCTAACAAACCTATGTGGGCATCACAAACCAGCTGTATTTATACTGAGATTAAATTACACACTGGTGGACTCTATGAACTAGTTAGGTGACTTCTGAATGTAATTGGTTCCACTAGATTTTAGTTAGGGCTGCCAGAGTAAAAGGGGCTGAATACAAATGCATGCCACACTTTTCAGATATTTATTTGTAACACATTTTGAAAAACATTTATCATTTTATTTCCACTTCACAATTATGTGCCACTTTGTGTTGGTCCATCACATAAAATCCCAATAAAATACATTTAACTTTTTTGGTTGTAACATGATAAAATGTGGACAACTTCAAGGGGTATGAATACTTTTCAAGGCACTGTATCTAGGACCCTACAGCAGCAGTCTATACGGAAACCTCTGACACTTAATTCCCTCTGGCACTTGCACAACTAATAGTACCCAGCAAGGTCTTTAGTTACAGTGTGCCAGGAGCTATCTGCCACCCAGAGATAGCAAACACCTTCTCCATACCCAGGATTTCACTACAGTGCTTTTCGGCATATGTAATCATCAGGAAATCTCTCCCAAGCCCTCAGCCAAGGAGCTGCTGAGGCCTAGACTGCAGTTCTTTGTCTTGGTAAGGCTGCCCCCCGGGGCAGCAGCCCCACGAGAACCTTGAATCCTCACTAGAGGGAAAAAACAATTGTTCAGGCCTCCTGCACATTTATCACCTCCCCAGCCACCTTCTTTATGCCTCCTTCCAGGGATTTGCTGGGACATGATTAATATTCAACTGATGATTTGGATCTCCCAGCCCTATGCTCTGGAAACTTCTTTCAGAGGCAGGGGGGTATAATCAAGCTCTCAGTTCAGAAAAACCTGAACAGACCAACATAATCAATCACTGATCCATTCACTACAAAGGAATCAAAAACAAAATTTACCTAACAACCTAATTAGCAGAGGGTGCTACATCCACTTACAATTCTCTTACCACTAAAGATACAAAATTTATTTTACCTATTGAAAACAAGAAGCCGTTTATTAAAATATTACTCAGTAAGGAGTGTCTGTTATCACTCTGCTTGATATACACAATATACTATAAAGGCAAGCCCCATATACCTGAAAAACAAATTACAATGATAATACTAGCAGAGAGTGATTTTACAATGAATGTAATGATTAAAAAAAAGGCTTTACTATTTGGAAAGTAGACTGCGTCATACACCATCATTAAAGCAATCTGTAATCTTGTGAACTACAAAATATTTCTTATTCAGCCAAATTCATGCTCCAGTGCATACTAATGTGAATCAAAAGACAGACTGTACTTTTCCTGAAACTGCCCTCAAAGGAATTCATTAGATTGTACTTAACATGACTGGGAAAGCAGCAAAGAACACAAAGGAAACTATTTCTTTTTAATTGATTCAGCCATGGTTAAAAGTTGTCAACCTTAAGCCAGCAAGTGTCACATAATGATGGCTGTATTTAATGTAAAGTCTGACATGTCAGATTCTACTACAATAATAATGAAGCTATTTAATTTAGCTAGTTTTAGGGACATCTAAAATCGCTCAAGTGGAAGCATTGTCTATATTAATTGTGCAGCCCCTTATCCCTGGGCAGATGGAGGAGGACCCCTAGGTGGCTCAGTGAGCCACTTGTATAATGCAGGGAAGGTGACATTTCTGGACTGCTACCTGTAGCAGTATATTACTTTTAACTGTATATAGCTGGTTGCTAAGGAGCGAGCCTGGGAAGCCTGTCGCTGCGTCCTTAACAACCGATGAGTCATCAGCTGTCAGCAAAAAAAAGAATTTCTGGCTAAGAAATTAGAGAAAAATACGCCGTGGGGTCACCCCTCAATGCATACCAGGTCCTTTCGGGTCTGGTATGGATTTGAAGGAGACCCCCACGTCAAATGAAAAAAAAAAAAATTACGTGGCCCCCCTTCGGAGGAGGAGCGTTTGTTTTTATTTTCGGCAGGTCAACGGCGGGGGAGGAAGAAGACATCGGCGGAGGAAGCCGAGAAAGAAGACACCTGCAGAGGAAACGGAGAAAGAAGACATTGTGATTGATGGAGCTACGACGAGGGACATTCCTCATTTTTAATAAAGAACTTGCCGTTTTCTTCTCAATTTTATTTTAGCCAGCAATCCTTTTCTTTACATTCAGCTGTCAGTGGGGAACCCCGCTGACAGCTGATGACTCATTGGTTATTAAGGAGGGGGCGGCGGGCTTCCTGGCCCTCTCCTTAGCAACCAGCTTTATACAGTGTTTATAAAGGGGAAATAAAAAACACAAAAGAATGCATCAAAAATGCAACACTTACGTTTCTGGTGAGACACCAATTGAAGTATTACATGCAAAACGCAATCTGCTGCGGGAAAAAAGTCCCCGACTCTTTCCAAAAACACATTGGCTGAAAGACGCATAGCTGTGAACGTGGGAAACCATGTTAAATGGACTGTAGTGCGTTTCTGCAAAATGGAAAACGCACAAAAAAGCGCATAGGTGTGAACGTTTTGTTAGTTGAAGTACAACCCCAATAACAAAAAAAAGTTGGGACGTGTAAAATTGCAAATCTCATAAACTTATATTTTATTCATCACAGAAAATAGAAAACATATCAAATGTTTAAACTGAGAAAATGTACATTTTTAGGAAAAAAAATGAGGTACAACATTGTAGGTAGCAGCCATACAGAACTCAAACCCTATACAATCAAGTACAGATGCCGCCTTAGTGATTGAGCAATGGGAACAAAGATTTACCAAGCTCTCAAAGCTACTCCTCAGCATAGAAGCCTCCTCTCTAAGATGCTTCTCACAGGCAGCCATCTTGCTACACATCCCATTGCATGTACCTGCAAGCAGGACGGCAAAAAATCTTCTGGCTCCAAGACAAAGGCTAACTTATGCTTCCTCAGGCCCTTTTTTTGGTTTTAGTAAAATCCAACAGGCAGCAGGCCTCTGAGGCAAGGTCTAAAATTCCCTTATACTGGCATCCTCTCCAGGCCTGAGAGGAAAGGCCTACCACCCCTGGCAGCAGCCCAGAAGACAAAAGACCTTTCTAGAATGTCATCCCACATATATATCTCCTTCCTCAGCATGCATCACTGGTAATACACCTCCTAGTGGTTAGCCAGATAGAAAATAAATATTCATAACTAGGGATGAACGTTGGGTTTGAGTCCACCATACCCAAGCTGGGGAGCCAAACCCAAACTATTCACCGTCTTCTGAACGGGCGAACTAAATGGCCAGATTTGGCAAGTTTGCCCATCTACCTAAACCTCTGGCTGCTGTAGCTGAAAATCATTCTTTAGTGGCCAGTTTGTTGACATTCAGCAGCCTACTAAGAAATTGTCAATTGCAGTGGGAGCCTGGTGGGAGACGATCATCTTGGCATAGGTTGTTATTGGTGAGGTGTCAATCATTGTGATTGTGATTGATAAAGGATCTATGCTGGACAACTTTGAAACAATGTCGTTTTGACTTTTTTATATTGTTTAATTGTTGCTTTCATATATTTTTTTATTTACATTATTTTTTTTCTATATTATTATGTATTGATGCTGTGGTTGGGAAGCACACATCAGAAGCCAGGCAAACCTGCAATTCCTCACACAATACACAATATAGTCTTCCTCCTCTCAAGCACTTGTCAGACAGATTTTATCTATATATTCATGTCATTATAATCAGGGCATTGAAGGCATAGCTGAAAATGAAAAATCTAGTCATAGGTTGCCCGCCTTTCCGCAATGCAGGGGTAGGGGCAGGCAGCAGCAAATGGAAGGGGGAAATTCTTCGGCCAGGGGGAAGGGCAGGCAGCAGCAAAAAGTTAAACATAGAATCCTACATATATAGGCTACATATATCTGCATTAAAAAAAAAAAGAAAGGCAGGAATGAAAGGAGGTAGCATGACGGCAGTAGGTGGCAAGCATGCCCACTTTCTACTCCTCCACCACCGCCTTCTACTCTTTACCTTCACCTCCTCCTCTACCTCCATCTCCTTCTTCTCCTCCTCCACTTCCTCCTCTATTTCCTTCAATCCTATCAATCTTGTGTGAAAGCATTCATTTTTGTCTTCTTTTTCTTAAAATCCTCTTCATCCTGTGTTCCTCAAGGATGCAGGGGATGCACTTGTATGCAAGTGCTGCTAATGCACTTTTTTCTTCCACTTGCCAGTGGAGGTGTATTTAATAACATGAATTCACACAATTGTACTGTTGTGACGTACAAGGATTGGGAAGGTGCTCTTCTATGATGTAAGCTCAACTGAAGAGCCCTTGGCATGTGTAGACAAATCATTTTAGTAAGGCCCCTTTCACAATAGCGAACCGATTTTTCAGGCTGACCCGCCGATCGGACCACCCATTGTTCTCTATGGGGAGGCAGATGTAAATGGACATGTGTTTCGTCTACACCTGCCTGCATCCAATCCAATCAGGGCCGCCAAAAACAGATGGATGGGGATCCATTCCCCATCTGTCTAGCAGATCAGATCGGATGACAGTTGGATGAAAACTGACCACCCCAGTGAAGAGTGGGCTGTGTCCATGTCCGCTCTGCATAGTGGACCGGACACGGATCTGTTATCCGCCTGCTTAGCGGGTATTAGCGGACAGATTCCTGACTGAGCAGGCGGATCCGCTTGACGTCTGAAAGAGGCCTTAGATGTTGGTGCTATATACTGTACATAACAATAAAAAAATGATAACAATTATAATTATTCTTATTTCCACAACTGAGGCTTCATAATAAACTAAATGCAAAAATAAATCATTTTTATTTATCTTAAAGTGTAATAAAACCTTAACTATAATTATTATTTTTATTTTTAAAATTTCCATTTTAGGTGATAACGCATTTAACAATGTCAGGGGTCAACATTTGGCAAAAAGAAAGAATTGAAAATGACAGTATGAATTCTTTAGTTCTTTAAAAAATGGTTTAAAAGTAAACAAGTAGAATAAGGTCTAGAAAGGGGTCACAGTGAGCACCAGGAAACTAGACATGTGCAATTCGTTTCATTCCGAATTCGTTTTTCAATGCAATTAGACAAATTTGTTAGTTCGGAAATATTCAAATTAACGAAAACCCGTTTAACAAATTTTTCCAAAAATGTAAATTCTAAAATTCGAAAAAACAAAAATCTGAAATTCGAAAGTTAAAAAATCCGAAAATCCGTAATTAAGAGCGAAAATTCGAAAACCCGAAAATTTGAAAATCTGAAATAATAACAAACTAATATTAACTATTACTAACTATTAAATTATAGGTATTGGAATTTCCTTTCAAATTTGGCTGCTAGTGAATGTAACGAATACGAATTTATCCGAAGTTACGAATTATCCGAAATAATAGAATGTAACAAATTAATAATAATAAATAATAATAATAAAAACTTTTTAATATCATTATTTATTATTATTATTAAGTCATTAGATTTCATTAGTTTAGATGCGGCATTTGTTATTTCGGATAATTCGTAACTTCAGATAAATTCTTATTCGTTACGTTCACTAACAGCCAAATTTTAAAGAAAATTCCAATACCTATGATTTCATAGTTAGTTATTCTTAGTTAGTTAGTTATTATTTCTGATTTTCTAATTTTCAGATTTTTGTTCTTATTTTCGGATTTTCTAGTTTTCTATTTTTCGGCTTTTTGAATTTTAGAATTTCCGGATTTTCAAATTTCCGAATTTTCAGATTTTCGGTTTTCGAAATTCAAATTTACAAAGTTACAAATTTACAAAGTTACGAATTCGTATCGTTATGATACGAATTAGTTATTTTAAATAACTAATTTCGATCATAATGAATGCCCCGAAAAACGAAAAAACCAAATGAAACTAAAACCAACACATTTTTCAGCTGTACACATATCTACAGGAAACTAAAACTATTCTTGAACCCCCCCCCCCCACCTATTCTGCCTAATCTGTAAAAAAAGATCTGTGTACTTACCTATTTTCAATCCGTCCTGGTCTGGGAGCTCTCAGTAACAGCTGTGAATTCTGGGAGCCATGACGTTGCCCATAGGCTCCTACATCCCAGCCATTGTCAGTACTTTCTCCTATCCTGTCCTGCCCAGAGGGAACTTTTTAAAAAATAATTATAATTACGCTTTTCTTCCACTTTATTATATTATGCAGAGCATACAGCTCAACAGCTTTGGGTTAAATGTATCTGTATTTTTGTAGGCATGAAAACCACATTTTATAAGGATACTTGATATAAGATGCGTGAAATGATGCTCACATAATAATCTTTTAGTACACAAAGCTCTGATTGTCTATCTATATTGCTTTTCAGTGTGTGCAGTCATATTCATTTAGATAGATAGTAGTAAAATACTTAAAGTGTAGTTCCGACTAAAAAAAAAAAATTTAAAGTCAGTAGCTACAAATACTGCAGTTGTTGACTTTTAAAATAAGGACACTCACCTGTCCAGGATGCCTGCGATGTCCTCACCCGTAGCCGACTCCTCCCTCGGAGGCGCCAGCATTGCTAGTAAGGGTATCAGGAAGTGAAGTCTTGTGGCTTCACAGCCCGGTTCCCTACTGCACATGCGCGAGTAACCCTGCTTGTTCTGAGTGGTCCCTGTTGTCTTCTGGGACCTGTGTGTCTCCTAGAAGACAGAGGGGGGGGTACGGAGGAGGGGCCGGACATGGCGTAGATTGCCGCAGATACTGCGGCGATCTTTCGCCAGAAGTGGGAGCAAATACCTCTATTAGACAGGTATCTGCTCCCCCCTGAAAGGTGCCAAATGTGACACCGGAGGGGGGGAGGAATCTGGACAGCGGAAGTTCCATTTTTGGGTGGAACTCCGCTTTAAAGTGTATCTAAATCCAAGAACAAAAATAATATGCTGCAGCTTGCTAGTCCTTAGATGTGTTGTTTGCATTTGTTTTACTATTGGGGTTTTATCGTCAACTTTTACTTTCTGATCCTGCCAGTGATGCACTTTGAGTCCAATGGTGACAACACTCATTCACTGTACTATATCTATGGAGCAGCACTCTAGGCTGCTCTTCCGATTTGGACTACAAACGCCTTACCCTCTCCATATCTTTATAATGAAGAGGGAGGTGTCCTGTAGTTCACAGAAGTGAACTGAGAAGGCTGATAACATAAGATTTAATTTAAGAATTTGCAAGGATACAAGGATGGTCAAAATTTAAAATCATATATATTCACTTCCACATTGTATTTCAATTATTTCTAGCATAACTCTATTATCCTAGACAAATCCCCCAAAATGTTTTAAATATATTAATAGTGACAAAACGAGGTCAGAGCATATTAGCCCCTTAAAGGATGACCAGGGGAAGTTGGGTACAAATGACAAGGAGAAGGCAACTGTAATAAATACATTCTTCTCAGTTTTTACAAAGGAAAATGATGGGGTATAGTAATCAAGACTGTATTGTTAGTAACACAACACAGAAAGTACCCTTAAGGCTGAAAGAAGCCAGTGTCCAAGAAAGACTTCAAAAACTTAAATAAATCACCAGGACCAGATGGCATCCGAGAGATGGGTCTCGAAGACATGAAAGTACCGGACGATTTCCTCCACCCCATCCTTGAAGGGTCAAAAAGCTGCGTAGGGAAGTTCTGCAGCTGCAGTACCCCCGATCTCCTGAACCTCAAGCATTTTCAGACGTGTCGTGTCTGCAATTATCTGGGTGATCACCTCTTGGGGGGGGGGGTGCTGTATAGCGACAGCCACCATTGGATCTCTTGCTGGAGCTCGGCCTTCCTGGACCCCTCCATAGCTGGCCCTCTCCTTCGGTCGCTGGTCTAGTCACTCTCCATCAACTTGGCAATTAGAGTTGCCTTTGACTTGTTGCTGGCGTTCTGTCCCCTTGATTCCAGCAGATCCCTGAGTGTGCTTCGCTTAAGGCTGGAGTAGCAAAGATCCATCCAACAAGGTCCCATTGGTGGTTTGGATGTTCCAGGCACAAGAAAGCATCCCACTGCTGCCACCAAAAGTGACGGACTCTGGACACCCTGTTGGGTATTTCCACCAAGAAGCTGCTTCCCAAGTCCTGGAACACAAGACCAATGGATCTGGCTATAGAAAACCCCAAGGACCAGACAACACCAGTCTTGGAGTACACCAGAAAATGAACTGCTTTATTTTTAGAAACACACTGAATTTATACAGCAAACCATCAGATAAGTGCTACTCCTATTATCTCAGACAAAGGTCACCTTATACAGTAGAGCTAGTCCTATTATCATAACAATGACCTCCTTAGACAGTCCGGCTCAGCGGACTAATTTGCATAAGAAGCCACAAGCAATTAGTGACCAGCTCTGGATAATTTAAGAACACATTATAACACAGAGTTCTCCAGGCCATGGTTCTTCTGTAGCCCAAAGTCTGTGACAGTGTTAAACTGGCAGTAACGCACAAAATTATATCACATTAAACTGGCAGTAACGCACACAGAACTATATGGCGTTAAACTGGCATTAAGGCACACAGAAATAAACAGCGTTAAACTGGCTCTAACGCACAAAACTATATGGCGTTAAACTGTCAGTAACGCACACAGAACTATATGGCGTTAAACTGGCAGTAACGCACACAAAACTATATGGCGTTAAACTAGCAGTAATGCACACAGAAGTAAATGGCGTTAAACTGTCCCTACTCTAGCTATACACTAATGTAAAGATTACTGACACGGTCTCACTACACTACACTGAAACTATCTGAGCTGTCCCTACTCTACACTAATGTTTGTATGAGTGACACAGTCTCACTACACTACAGTGGAACTATCTGAGCTGTCCCTACTCTACACTTATGTATGTATGAATGACACGGTCTCGCTACACTACAGTGAAACTATCTGAGCTGTCGCTACTCTAGCTGTACACTATGCAAAGCTGAATTATGGTCCTCCTCATTACACTCATACTATCCCTAGACTGACACTAAACTAATATTCTACACTGACAATTGAAGCAAAATAGCAGAGTATAGCACACTAACTACTAGCACTGAACAGAGCCATGTTCTATCTCTCTCCACGCCAAAATCACGCTGAAAATGGCTGCTATTGAAAGAATACTTTTATACTGTGGGGCGGGAATGAGCCATGATTGGATAAAGTCATGATGACAGTGTCCAATCATGACTCTGACAGTGCTCTGTGCCCTGATTGGCTGAAGCTTTCACTGCTTCAGCCAATCAGGGCTTGCACTGCACTGTTCAGCGCCGCAATGCATTGTGGTCGGTTTGGGGCACCGAACAAACGGTCGAACGACCCGTTTGTTTGGCTGTTCGCCAAACGTCCGACCAGTGAAAGTTCGGCCCGAACCGTTCGCCCATCCCTACTAGTCACCAGTCCCCTGGAAGGATGTACTGGAACTGGAGAGAGTCTAGAGAGGGGCAGCAAAAGTAATAAGGAACTGGAGATCCTCAGTTACAAGCATTAAATGTATTCTACCTGGGGAAGAGAGGGATATATTAGCGATATACAAATATCTTAATGGTGATTCTAGCATAGGGAGAAAACTATTCAGTCGCAGGTTAAGAGGACACGTTACCACTCAATGAAATTGGACAATAATGGGTTTAACCTTAAACTGCATAGGGGGTTCTTTACTGTGAGAGAAGGTAAGGATGTGGTACTCTTCCACAGTCGGTGGTGTCAGTGGGGAATGACAATAATTTGGAAAAAACTCTTAGATGGGCATCTTAGCAAATGCAATATCCAGGGGTATGGGAAATAGGGTTGAACTGGAGAGACTGGTGTCTTTTTTCAACTTTACCAACTATGTAACTGTGAATTCTGAGTTACATATTCACTATATTCTGTGAATAGGAAAGCTGTGACACAGATATCACAGTGCCTGCCTTCTGAATTACAGAGGTGCTGAGAGGTATTTCAAGAGACAGTAAAGGAAACACTTCCTGCAAGCAGCAAGGTACCATGGGATATGTAGTTCTTAGAAATGGAACGTAAACAGCAGAGGAGCTGCTGAAAAGCATGCAGGCAATCCAAAGTTGTGCAAAAACAAACTGTTTTGTCAAAAATAACTTTTGTTTGTGTTGTTATGACAATGCTGATGTTATAAAATGAAGGTATATGTGTGATTATATAACACCTTTAAGGAAAATGTACTTGGCCTGTAAAGGGAAACTAATGCAGCCAACACATCTAAGGACCAGGAAGCTGCACTATATTACATTTCAGAAAAGTTCAGAACTAGAGCCAAGGGAGAGCTTTGTCACAAATGATGAATCCATCAAACTAAAACTTAAAAAAACAGGAGCAACTACCTTGGCACAATCTATCTGGCACAACCTAGTTTTCTCCGTGGGGTTCCTTTTCTAAATAGGTTGATGAGGTCTTCAATTGCATTGTGAGATACCCAGAGCAATTCTTAGCACTCTTGAGGGCCAGAGCATTTGTCAACAATTACATTAGTAAAAGAAATTTACATACTTTTTTTTTTTTTGAAAGCCTATGGCGTGCATAACACACCCAAAAAACTTCACCCGGTGCCAAAAAAATGTGCACACACATAAAGAGTGAACACAAAAAAGTGCAATGGGTACACAGACATGCCGATTCCCTGATTCCCCCGGGGCGTTAGGCTCCAGACAGGGACAAGGGTACTTACAATGGTCCATCTGGCCGAAACCAGACGGACCCCGTTCTCTGGAGGGCCTGCCAAAACAGAACCCACCAAAGTACTAGGTGAGGCTCCCCCGAAGGGAGATCTCATAAAAGAGGGCGAACTAAGCCAAAAGGCCATGTCCACCCCTTCCCAAGACTTTCAGGGCTGGCCCGAGGACCCGCATCCCTACTCGTCACACAATGCAACAAACCGTGTACAAACATAAAAAGACAAAAAGTGACAAACATAGGCATCAATTAAATAAAATAAATATAAGAAAGTGGGGAGTACTGCTCCCTCCACATATTTTCTATGGGATTAAGGTCTGGACACTGGCTAGGCCACTCCGGGGCCTTAATGTGCTCCTTCTTGAGCCACTCCTTTGTTGCCTTGGCCGTGTGTTTTGGGTCATTGTCATGCTGGAATACCCATCCACAACCCATTTTTAATGCCCTGGCTGAGGGAAGGAGGTTCTTACCCAAAATTTGACGGTACATGGCCCCGTCCATCGTCCCTTTGATGTGGTGAAGTTGTCCTGTCCCCTTAGCAGAAAAACACCCCCAAAGCATAATGTTTCCACCTCCATATTTGACGGTGGGGATGGTGTTCTTGGGGTCAAAGGCAGCATTCCTCCTCCTCCAAACACGGCGAGTTAATGCCAAAGAGCCCTATTTTGGTCTCATCTGACCACAACACTTTCACCCAGTTCTTCTCGAAATCATTCACATGTTCATTAGCAAATTTCAGACGGGCCTGTACATGTGCTTTCTTGAGCAGGGGGACCTTGCGGGCGCTGCAGGAGGTCCTTTGAGGCGTAGTGTCTTACCAATTGTTTT